>NC_133323.1:13278224-13280413 GCF_012295235.1 Primulina huaijiensis | reverse complement strand
TTTGTTTACTGTTTATAATATATGCATGATATGTTATAAATAATGAGTATGTGCGTTATTATTATGATAATAACAAAGTTGCATGAATCCGGCAAACATACGATCAAACATGGCGAGCTTTTAAATAAAATTAATGATGAGACCTTTCAAAATTAAAAACCCTCATTTTGAATAAGATTCAAAATTAATATCAAGCCCGAAAAGGGGAATTATAAATTTGTTTATAATTTCCATGTCTTCCATCGACAATGGGTGCATGATGAACGCTACCCGTGCTCGGGGCTCGGCTCATATTATTGGGGGGCCTTGGGTGCCGGAAAGCTGTGACATCCATTGACATGGTGATGTGAACTACGTGGAACTCCCATGATTTTGGCTCATATTATTGAGGGAACTCATGGCGACCGTCCATTAAGGTTCAACATCGATGGGTAAGGCATGACACGTAATGATGAACGACGTCATATTATTGGGTCCTAATCAAACGTGAGACAAAAGTTTACGTAAAGGGTTCCATGGAGATGCAATTGGAAACTACCTTTTAGGAATTGTGATTGGCTGATATTATTCGGGATCATAATTCGCTAATTGGACCTTGCGTACCTACTGAGGAAAGGAGTTTCCCGTTTTCACTAGAGGGTAGTGAAAATGTCATAACAGTGGGAGCGAAAATTTATAAAGTAAAAGTCCAAACTTTATATCTTACTAAATATTTTAAAATAGTCATCAACATTTATCTGTTCTTACTTTTCAGTACAATTTTACAATGTCTTTGATTCGCAATCCGTTATCTGCAATACTCGACAAACACATATTAACTGGACCTAATTACCTCACTTGGCTAAGAAACCTGAAAATCGTCTTGAATTCGGAAAGGATAGCATATACACTTACTGAGTCGCCCCCTGTTGAGGCTCCGACTAGCTGCACTCCTGAGGAATTGCAGACTTACAACGAATGGTGTGACCATGACTTGAAAGCCAAGTGTTATATGCAGGCTTCTATGAATGATGAGATACAGAGGCGTTTTGAGGATGCAAAGAGTGCTGCTGACATTCATTTGCATCTCAAGGAGCTCTTTGGAGAGAAAACACGGCCTCTTAGGCATGCTACCGTCAAGGAGCTAATCACTTTACGCATGCGAGATGGGCCCTCGGTCCATGAGCATGGCCTAAAGGTGATTGGGCTCGTGGACAAGCTCGTTGGCATGGATTTGATGTTGCCTTTGGAGTTGACCACCGACGTGTTGCTCTTATCGCTGCCTAGCTCATTTGATCCTTTTGTGGTGAATTTCAATATGAACAAGATAGAGCCGACCTTTGAGGAGTTGGTGAACATGCTTGTGACCTTTGAGTCTACCATCAAGAAAGAGAAACTGGTTCTTTATGTGGATTCTTCATCTGGTACGAAGATTGATCCACATGGGAAGGGAAAGAAGCGTTCTTTCCAAGGTCTGAAGAAGAACGTGCCCTTGATGAGGCAATCTCCGAATCCCGTTGTGGCAGCCACACTAGTTAAGGCTGACAAGACTGCTGATGAATGTCATCACTGCAAGAAGCCTGGACATTGGAGGCGTAAATGCAGGGAATATCTTGCCCAGAAAAGTTCATGAAATGGTATGTTCTTTATCGAAGTAAACATTTCAATTAACTCTACTTCTTGGGTATTAGATACCGGCTGTGGCTCACATCTCTGTAATGAGTTGCAGGTGATGGGAAGAAGTAGGAGGCTTAGGGAAGGTGAGACCTTCTTGTGGATGGGCAATGGAGCAAGGGTTGCTGCCAAGGCTATAGGAGATGTTTACTTGCTTTTGAACAATGATTTTAAGTTTATTTTGAGAGACGTTTTGTTTGTACCGGAGTTGGTGAAAAACATTATTTCCATTTCTATGCTAGATAAAGATGGATATTCTTGTTTATTTAGCAAAGGTGTTTGCAACATTTACAAGAATGAATGTTTAATTGGTACTGGAGAACTTGAAAACGATCTCTACACCTTAAAATTGAAAGATATTCCACTAAACAATGTCCAAGCAATAACAACAACAAACAAGCGCAAACAAGATACTCTTAATATGGCACAATTATGGCATGCTCGATTAGGACATATTTCCCTAAGAAGGATGAACAAGCTAGTGGGAGTTGGCATGTTTGATATGTCTGATATTAATGCTCTCACGACTTGTGAAT
>NC_133323.1:13274209-13277640 GCF_012295235.1 Primulina huaijiensis | reverse complement strand
AAGCTATGGAATCTGAGATGAATTCCATGCATTTGAACCAAGTGTGGAATCTTGTGGATCAACCTGAGAGAACTGTTCCCATAGGGTGTAAATGGATTTACAAAAGGAAACTTGGGGCGGATGGGAAGGTATTGACCTTCAAGGCGCGATTGGTGGCAAAAGGATATACTCAAAGACAAGGAGTTGACTTTGAGGAAACCTTTTCCCCAGTCGCAATATTCAAGTCCATAAGGATTTTGCTAGCCATAGCTGCATGGTATGACTATGAGATATGGCAGATGGATGTTAAGACAGCCTTTCTTAATGGGGATATTAAGGAAGAGATTTACATGTCTCAACCTGAAGGGTTTACATCTATCGGAAGTGAGCATATGGTATGCAAACTTCAAAGATCTATTTATGGTCTAAAACAGGCATCTAGGAGTTGGAACCTCAGATTCGATAGTACAATCAAAGAGTTTGATTTTACTAAGAATCCTGAGGAACCCTGTGTGTATAAGAAGGTCAGTGGGAGTGCTGTGACATTCCTGGTGCTTTATGTTGATGACATTCTACTCATTGGGAATGATGTAGGAATGTTGCAATCAACTAAAATATGGTTAGCAAGTAAGTTCTCGATGCAGGACTTGGGTGAAGCATCTTTTGTATTGGGAATACAGATCTATAGAGATAGATCAAGAAGATTGCTTGGTCTCACCCAGTCCACATACATTGATACCATCGTGAAGCGGTTCTCGATGGATGAGTCCAAAAGAGGACATCTACCAATGTGTGATGGCGTGTCCCTATCCAAGTCTATGTCTCCCAAGACTGATGCAGAGATAGCGGCGATGACAAGCATTCCTTATGCTTCTGCGATTGGTAGCATCATGTATGGGATGATATCTACACGTCCTGACGTGGCGTTTGCACTTAGTGTAGTGAGTAGATATCAATCCAACCCTGGTATTCCACACTGTAAAGCTGTGAAAGACATCCTCAAGTATTTGAGAAGGACCAATAAGTTGTTCTTGGTCTATGGGGGTGGAGAACTGAAATTGGAAGGCTATACCGACTCTAGCTTCCAAAGCGATATCGATGACTCGAGGTCAACCTCTGGGTTCGTATTCATGCTCAATGGTGGTGCTGTCTCTTGGAAGAGTTCTAAGCAAGACAGCACTGCGGCTTCCACCACTGAGGCCGAATACATTGCTGCATCGGCTGCAGCAAAGGAGGCTGTTTGGCTTAGGAATTTCGTCCAAGAGTTGGGCGTCATTCCTAATGGAGTTGCAACTATCCCGGTGATGTGTGACAACACGGGAGCTATAGCTCAGGCAAAAGAGCCAATGTCTCATCAGAAGTCCAAACACGTACTGAGAAAGTACCACATCCTTAGAGAGATTGTGGAAAGAGGAGAAGTGTCGATCGACAAAGTCGGCTCCGCAGATAATGTTGCTGATCCGCTAACTAAGCCTTTACCGGGACCATTATTCGAGAAGCATCGCGAATCAATGGGTTTGAAGTATATGGGTAGTTGGCTCTAGTGCAAGTGGGAGATTGTTAGAGTAGGTGCACGTCGAGCCGAGTGTTGGCCGAGTGTTCACAATGAAACTCTATGTATAAACAGTCTTTATTTTAATAATATTTGAAATTATTATTTTGGCACTTCTTTATCTGTATACCCATGCTAGTTGCATAGATAAAGCCCTTGAATATACAAATAGTAGAAAGAATATGAGATGCTCATATGATGAGTATCATGAAACTCATATTTGGAATACTGTATATTCTAAACGGTTCCTAGTCGATTCAGCCGCCACTAAGAAGGATATTGTAAGGTCCAAAATTTAGACAACGTAATCCAACCGCATGCGAATCTAGGAAATTTGAAAATGAGTAAGTAATTGATTTTAATTGCTAATTAATTATGTGACATACTTGTGCATATGCTAAATCAGATTTTTATTGTCATCATGCATAAAATTGTATTTTTAGGAATATTCAAGTGACGATCGAGGAACGGGAACCGAGGGCTGAAAAAAAAAATGTAATGTAAAATATTTTTATTAAATGATTATTTTTAATTATTTAAAATATGGGTGATGCTTTTTAGCACTTTTGAAAATATAGGGTTTTGAGGTGATTTTATACGCGGAGACGTAAATTTTATCGGTGTTTGTTTTTCAACAAAAAAATCGAGCTTCTTAGCAACCCGGCTAATAAATTCACATCTTTAAATAAAGAAAAACTTTGGTATTATTTTATTTAAATCCTAATTAGACTAATGGGCCTACTAAGGTGGCTTAATAAGCCTAATTAGCCTTGTAGGTGATTAACTTAGTATTTAATTTATTAATTAAATCAAACCCTAGTCTACTTGAAAGGAAAAATCGGCCACTCACTTTTTTCAAAACTGAAAAAACTCTCCCAACACCACACAGCACACATACGGCAGCTTTCTCTCAACAAAATCTCATGGCTGCGCCTTGTTGGGAAGGAATTTTCGAAAGTTAGCTTCAAGCCAAGCGTCGACACGTCCCGTTCTTCGTCGTCAAAGGATATTCGAGCGTATATTACGCAAAGGCACACCTTAATCTCCCTTTTCTCATCCATCATATCATATTATCGTTTAAATTATTGTATGTATGAAGGCCATGATTTTGTTTCAAGTATTTTCGAATTTTTGCATGCACCCATGAAGAAACATGATATTTTGATAAAAATTCCTAAAGCTTTTGTGAAAAGGGGACTGCCATGAATTTAGGTTGGAACCAGTGGTGTCTATGCATGATTTAAGTTCCTAACATACTCACCATAACAACCAAAGTTGAAGCAAGGAGGAGCGAACCATGTGAAAAAAAAAAGGAACGAAAGCTGCTGTCATGAGTTTAGGGGTTCGGGTTCCTTGGTCCAGGGGCTGGTTTGGGTCGTGGCTTGGGGCCAGGGCTCGGCCAGGGGATGGTTTAGTCGGGGAAGGGACCCTATCCAAGTGAGGGTTCGGTTCGTGAGGGCTGGTAGGAGTCCTTGTAAACAAGGACTCCTACCCGAGAGTGTGTGATGGGGCGCTGGGGTTTCACGGCTTGGGTATGGGAAGGAGTTCGGTCCAGGGCTCGTGGACTGGGTTAGGGTGACTCTTTAGGGTCCTAGGAAGGTGTAATGGGGGTTGGTTCGGGTACTGGGTAGTCGGCTAGGTCCTCAAGTGTACAAAACTAGAGTTCACCCCATGTGCAACTCTCGGCCAGCTTATGTATCTTAAGGGAGGGTTTCGTTTTTGGGTTTTGGGGTGTCGTTTTGGCAAACTCAGAGTCCAGTAGGCTAATTTAACATGTTGGGCACCTTTTGGCTTGATTTGGTTCGGGGGTAACTCGATAAAATTAAGAGATGGCTCGGGGTCGAAGTTTAGGTGTCAAAGTGAGTTTTAAAATAAAGGAAATTTGGAAAACGGCTCACGG
>NC_133323.1:13237247-13272673 GCF_012295235.1 Primulina huaijiensis | reverse complement strand
ACCAATGGTTGTCGAATCGGTCGGGATATATGAGTTGAAGGGACCGTACTGTACGCTAACCATAATAGAATGGTTCTTGCAGGCACTATCATTTGATACCTAGGGAATCAAGTAAGCGATGCTGCTAGGCGTTTAACATGATTGGTTGGGTACTATCAGACTTGAGTTCTGACGTTCTTATTATCAAGGAGTTGATAAGTAAGAATGGAGCAATTGGGGTATGCTCGTATAAGGACATGTTTAGTTCGAATCACATGGAGATGTGAACCCACGGCTAGTTGTATCAATGAACCATTGAGGGCCAAACAAATACTAGCATTCTAGATCCCGTTGAGAAGTAAAATAGTTCAATGTGTTGAACGGCTTATAAATGAGTTTATAAGCGTAAGGAAAAATAGAAGTATGACTTCTATGAGAGAAATGTAAATTTTAATTTATGGAAGTGTTCCTAAATTAAAAGTTGGCCAAGTGAATAATGTATTTGAAAATTGTGATTTTCATAAACATTATTATGGACTAAATTAAATTAATTCAAATGTTGAATTAATTAAACATTAGTGTACATAGTAGAGCCCAAATAATTAAATTAATTCAAGTGTTGAATTAATTAAATATCATTGGGCCTTGAAGAGACCAATTGGAAATAATTATTAAATTAGTGGGCTTGAGTAAAATCAAGTAAGGATTAATTGGGCTCAAATGTGTTTGAGACAATTTAAATTAAAAGTCCATGGGCCCTTTGTAAATGTTACAAGCCCTTTAGGTTTTGCATGCTTGGGAGATGAAAGGTTGGAGAATTCTTTTGATTAAAAAATTGCATGACATGCAACTTTTTCACTTTTGCTTTTTGCAACACCAAGACAAGAAATTAAGTCATTCTCCCCTGCACTCCAAGAGGCTAGGGCCGAAATTTTTTCAATTTTCTCTCCAAGTTTTTCTCTCATTTTTCTTCTTCGAGTGTTGAGGAAGAAATGTTCTTTTCCTTGAAAAATCTTCTTAATTTTCTAGTGCAAATTAAGAGGGGATTTACCTAGCAAGTGGTGGGCCTAATTTTTGAAGGTTAGAGAGCTTGAAGATAGTTTCTACCATTGAAGAGCTAAGGTGTTTACACCTTAGTTGGAGCCATGAATCAATCCTTGTGATTGATAGGTACATTTCTTAACACACTATGAATGTCATTTTGTGTTTATTGTATTTGCTACAAATTAAATCAAGGTGGCCGAAAATTTCATATGAAAAATAAAAATTTTAAACTTCCGTTGCGCTTCCGGTCACCGTCACCGATCCCCTTTCAACTCATAATCATGTGATAGGCCAATGACATGCATGTAATAACTATCATTCCTTGGCTTCAATTATAGGAAATTTCATCGAGGCAATTTAACAAATACTTGGTAGGCAACAATAGAGTACTAGCTCCTTATCAATGAATTCAACGGTATTCTTGGATCAATGAACAAATAACAATACATACATCAATAATATGACAATGGAAGGAGCTAGACATCAATAAACATGGCTTATATACATATATATCATGTGAGCATTTGAAAGGGAAAGCTTCTACTTGCTACCCACAAGCACTATGGTTGCTATGACGATCTTGAATGATTCCTACAACAATAACCATAAATAATTACCAATAATCCGAGGAATCAATCAATTCAACTTAACCCTTCAATATAAACCTCAATATCTCAAACCCTTCCAACTCCAATAATAGAATTCTTACCTTTTAGCTTGAAGTCTAAGATAGGAGACACTAAAAATCAACTAAAATTCTTTAACTTGGAGTTGAAAAATGAAGAGAAGAAAACCTTAGAGTAGAAGGGCAAGGAACGCTTCAAGGGAAAAGAGAGAAATGAGAAGTGAGGAGAATCATCTAGAATTAAGTTTATAAGCCTTCAAATACACCAAAAACGTGTTTTCTATGCCTTATACACGGACCCCGTGCCCCCCTCCGTGTATCGGTCCGTGTACGCTCTGGAAATCACTCAATTTTCATGGCAAGACCCGGACCCCATCTAGGGGTCCGTGTACAGGTCCATGTACCCTCTGCCAAGGGCCAAAACTGCATTTTTTCTTCCGAATTAGCCAAAGTGGTAAACATAAAAGTTGTAGCCCTATGTGTTTTCTTGCATCTCCAATTATTCTCATGTCATTTGAAGGTCTAATTAAAAATTTATGCTCATTCTCCCAACATGTGTTAGTGCAGGAACAACGAAACAAACGATACACTTCGGGCCACTTTTGGCTCGTCTTCCCTAATGATTTGAACAAAACTCAAAACATGAAAGTTATAGCCTTATACCTTATCTTTCCAATGGAATTGGCCTCAAATCAATTGGAGCAATAAACAAAACATTATACTAAAAACCACAACAACTGCCACATTTTTCATACCGTTTCTACACTTCCATTTCCTATTTGGCTCAAAATCAACTTTCTATTCTACCCATGCATTTCTTTAATCATCACCAACTATGAACATAATACCAAAACAATAACCATACAAAATGACCATATTTTAACCATTCCAATAAACATAACCATTACACATAATCTCAACCATCAAACCATATGAAATATCCATTACCATAATAAACCATAAAATCCAATAACCATATTTCCTAAACACCCAACCAAAAATAAAATCATAAACAATAAAATGCTAAAAGGTTGGGATATTACAATCCCTCCTTATAAAAATTTCGTCCCCAAAATTTGCTTACCGTCGAATAAATTCGGATAACGATGTTTCATCTCCTCTTCCGGTTCCCACGTGGCCTCTTCAATCACATGATTTCTCCAAAGAACTTTGACAATACCAATCTCTTTGTTCCTTAACACTTTAACCTTGCGATCAAGAATTTGAACCGGCATTTCCTGGTAGCTTAAGTTAGGCAAAAGATCCAATGATTCGTACCGAAGAACATGAGATGGATTAGAAAGGTACTTACGTAGCATTGAAACATGAAATACGATATGAACTCGATCCAAGTCTGGTGGCAATGCAAGACGATAGGCTCCGTCTCCAATCTTATCAAGAATCTCGAACGGTCCAATGTATCGAGGACTTAACTTACCTTTCTTTCCAAATCGCATAACTCCTTTAAGGGGAGCTATTTTGATAAATACATGATCACCAACCTCGAATGCCAAAGGCCGCCGACGAACATCAGCATAACTCTTCTATCTAGACTGAGCTGTCTTCATTCTTTCTTGGATCAAGGCCACAACATCTGCTGTCTGTTGAACCAACTCCAGGCCCAACATCTTTCTTTCACCTACCTCTTCCCAATACAAAGGAGAACGGCACTTTCTTCCGTCTAAAGCTTCATAAGGTGCCATGCCGATTGAAGACTAGAAATTGTTATTATATGTGAACTCGACTAGAAGCAATTTGGAATCCCAACTTCTCGGGAAATCAATCGTACAAGCTCTTAGCATATCTTCAAGAATTTGGATAACCCTTTCTGATTGACCGTCGCTTTGAGGATGGTAGGCAGTACTAAAAGCCAATTTCGTTCCCAAAGCTCGATGCAAACTATTCCAAAACTCGGATGTAAACCTTGGATCACGATCTGAAACTATCGTCACTGGTATCCCATGAAGTCTCACAATCTATTGAATATACCCCTCAGCATATTGATTCATAGAATAAGTCGTCTTGACAGGAACAAAATGTGATGACTTGGTCAATCGATCCACGATCACCCAAATAGAATTGAAGCCTTTCTGAGTCCTTGGCAAACCAACAACAAAATCCATAGTTATATGCTCCCATTTCCATTGCGGTATAGGCAAGGATTGCAACAATCCCGCCGGTCTCTGGTGCTCAATCTTAACCTGATGACAGGTTAGACATTCAGAAACAAATAACATGATATCTTTCTTCATCCCTGGTGTGGGGACCCGGGCTCTAACTCAATTCGTTTGGGGATTAGTTGGATCTTTGCTAGAAAATGTGGGTCAAAATTTTGCTTTTAACATTAAATCAAATGTATAAATGAAGCATGGAACTATTCTTTATTCGATTAAACAAACATAATGTACATACAAGTCTGTTTTAGTACAATCATATACTAGTGTTCAAAAAATCCAGTACACGTCAAGTACAAACGACTAGTAATCTGCTATGCCCGAAATCACCACAATGTCTTGATCTCTCATCTTGCTCGCGACCCTGATCCTGCCCCACCTGTCGTTATGTACACATACAGACACAACAACAGCCGGATACTCCGGTGAGAACAAATCCCAGTATAAAACATGTATACATGCATGTCATGCAAGTAAATACAAAATCATAACACATAAATCAGTAATTATGACACACTAGTGAATACAGATAAAACTCTTCAACTCTTATTCTTTGACTCGACTCATATCTAAGTCTAGGGATCCCGGTGTGAATAAGACGTAACAAGTCTCCCACCTACTCTCCCAATCGGGGTG
This sequence comes from Primulina huaijiensis, assembly GCF_012295235.1. Classification (NCBI taxonomy): domain Eukaryota; kingdom Viridiplantae; phylum Streptophyta; class Magnoliopsida; order Lamiales; family Gesneriaceae; genus Primulina; species Primulina huaijiensis. The sequence goes on along the minus strand of NC_133323.1, from coordinate 13,268,215 downwards.
GCGGTACGTCTTATTCCTAGACTTCGGTCATATCTGTATCGAATGTCTACAATCGGAGATGATCTGCTCCTATGCGTCGATACACCGAACGTCTAGTTTGACAATCTGTCAATGACTCCTATCTCAAATGCTTGAATATAAATCTATAAACAAGACATAATCATAATCAAACATAATTAAGAATCTAGTATGTGATTTTGGGAAACTCGTATCCAATCTGAATCGAGTCATGTCTTCCCGTGTTCAAATGAATTATACCTTTCTTGTCGTAATCCAGGTCTGAACAAGTCGAAGTCTTGAAATCTTGATACTAATCAGTCAATACAAATCTGAAATGACATGTATAAAATGTCCCATGTCAACCTTTAACTCAAAGGAATACATATACGGATCAATATGCAATCTCGGTACGTTTCGACGGCATAACGGCGTAATTTCACGATACCGATTAACTCAAATATCAATACTCAATAGCAATACTCATAATTCTTATCAACATCAATTCATAAGACTGAATTCTGCACCATCTCAACTCAATATATGCTGGAAAACTCATAACAATCACATAAGGTATCACTTTCTCGATTCGTTTACGTTTCTACGATGTCAATGATCTCGAGAACACATAAGTTCAAGCATATCAGAATTTCCCCAACATGTAAACTCCTAAACAAGCTTAAACTCAAAGATACTTACATCCTTTGATAGCCCATAATGAGAGGAGTAAGAATCTATGCTTGGATTGAAGTTTGGATGATTAGATGTTGCCCAACTCAAGTATAAGATGGAAAGAACCTTGAAGATTTCTATGGAGTTCTCTCAATTCTTGCCTGCTGAATTCGTGAGGAAATGAAGACACATACACCATATATGCATGGCAAGGGCAAATGGCTTATTCTTTGTTCAACACGTCTCGCGCATATGCGCGACCTCAACCGGCGCATATGCGCGAGACCTTCGGTCTCGGCATTTTGGCTGTTCTGCTGCTCGCGCATATGCGCGCACTCTTCTCGCGCATATGCGCGAGACCTACGGTCTCCGCATAATTCAATTCCAGCAACTCGCGCATATGCGCGTCGCTTCTCGCGCATATGCGCGAGGCCTTTGACCTCGGCACATGGAACTCGCGCATATGCGCGCCTCTCTGCCGCGCATGTGCGCGATACCTACGGGATTTCAACTTAGGCTAACTCGTGCATGTCCCATTCTGATCACGACTTGATCCATCTATAAGCGCTACAAGTGATAATCATTAATCTCAAATTATCAACATAAAATTCTCGGGCATTACACTTGGCCACCAGTAAAGACGTCGAAGATCTTGGTACATCTTTGTACTACCGGGATGTACAGAATATGGCACTATATGAGCTTCAAGAAGTACCTCTTTTCGAATGTCATCACCCATAGGATCACATATCCTGCCTCGAAAGGTCAGTAACCCATCACAATTCGACCCAAATTCCAAAACTCCTGTCAGATCACTTTTCCTCTTCGACTCTAATAACTGAGCATCCAGCTGTTGTCCCTTCAAAATTCGGTCAAATAAAGTTGAGTGAAGAACTAGAGCAGACAATCGAGCAACTGTACCTGAAGATACCAAATTGATCTCATTTCTTGGCAAATCAAGCAGCAAAGGTTTAGAAATCATAGAGCCCAATAAAGAACTCGATTTGCAACTCAAAGCATCCGCAACCACATTAGCTTTTCCAGGATGATAGTTAATGGTGCAATCGTAGTCTTTCACAAGTTCTAACCATCTTCACTGCCGCATATTCAAATCCTTCTGCGAAAACAAATAACTCAAACTTTTGTGATCTGTAAATATTTCACATTTTTCACCATATAGATAATGCCGCAAAATCTTTAAAGCAAAAACCACCGCCGCCAACTCCAAGTCATGTGTGGGATAGTTCTTCTCGTATTCCTTCAACTGACGAGAAGCATATGCTATCATTTTCCCACGCTGCATCAACACGGCACCTAACCCCTGCTTTGAACCATCTGTATATATACAACAAAATCTTCAGTACTACAAGGAAGTACTAAAACAGCAGCAGAAGTCAACTTATCTTTCAATGTTTGGAATGCTCTTTTGCACTCGATTGTCCATTCGAACTTGGTAGCCTTCCGTGTCAAACTCGTCAGTGGCAATGCTATCTTCGAAAAGTTCGCTATGAACCGTCTGTAATACCCTGCTAAACCAAGAAAACCCCTTACCTCTGAAATTGTCTTTGGAATGGACCATTGTTTAATAGACTCAATCTTGGATGGATCAACAGATATTCCTTCTTTCGAAACAATATGACCCAAAAATGCCACCTGCTCTAACCAGAATTCACATTTCTTTAACTTGGCAAAGGATATTATTCTTTACTGTTACCTTGTTGAGTTCTCGGTAGTCAATACATAATCGCAATAATCTATCCTTCTTCTTTACGAACAAAACTGGAGCTCCCCATGGTGAGGAACTAGGTTGGATAAAACCTTTATCTAATAGCTCCTGCAATTGAGTCTTCAATTCTTTCATTTCAGTAGGAGCCATTCTGTATGGAGCCTTGGAAATTTGAGCTGTACCTGGAATTAAGTCAATAACAAACTCCACCTCTCGATCAGGTGGTAAACCAGGCACATCATCAGCAAAACATCAAGATAATCCTAAACCACATCAATGTCCTGAAATTGCAAATTACTTTCCTTTCGCACATCAACCACTGAAGCTAGATAACCCATACAACCTTTGTGCAACAACTTATTAGCTTGAAGGCAAGAAATAATAGGAATATCCACCGAAGAGACTAGACCAACAAAAACATCACTATCATGGTTATCGGCTAAAAATTTCACCGTCTTGCCCACACAATCTATCACCGCACGATACGCAGATAACCAATCCATACCCAATATAATATCGAATGCAATCATCGGAATAACAATAAGATCAGCAAACAACAATCTCGTACCCATCTGTACGGGACATGCCTTAAAAATACTAGTAGGACAAATCTCATCACCAAAAAGCAACATAATAGTGAAGTGCAATGGCATAACAGTAGGTTCCACAGATATAAAATGCATAAACACTTCAGACATAAAAGAATGGGTTGCAACAGTGTCAATCAATGTAATTGCTTCTTTGCCATAGATTAAAATATTACCTGATATCACAGAAGAATCAGGATTAACACTTTCCTTCGTCATAGCAAAAATTCTGCCCTGGACTTTTCCTATGCCTGAGGAGAGAGGACATTTCAGTGCCGTGTGCCCCATCTCCCTGCATCTAAAACATCGTCCACTACCCACCAAACACTCACCCTTGTGTGGCTTTCCACACTTAGGACATACTGGTCGTTCAGTATCAGAAGAAGGCACAGGAGTTTTAGAGATCTGCTCCATCTTACCCTTACGTTTGTGGCCACCACGAACAGTTGCCTTTGTACCTTGTCCTCTAGCCTGGAAAGCTTGCCTTCTTAATTGCCTCTCTTTCTCAATCTATTGCTCATCATGCTCAGCAAGCAAAGCTCGCTCCACTATGTCTTGATATTTCACCACTTTGGACATATGAACATCTCTTCGAATCTCTGGCTTCAAACCACGAAGGAAGTGTTCTCCTTTATCTTTATCATTCTCAGCAATAAAAGGAACAAAAACACATCCTTCCTCAAACTTCAATGTATACTCAGTAACAGACAAAGCATCCTGCCTCAATTCCAGAAATTCCTTCACCTTCTTGGCTTTTACTTCACGTGAAAAGTATTTGGCGTAAAATAACTCTTTGAACTCATCCCATTTTAACTCGCGTACATTGACAGTCACTTTTGTAGCTTCCCACGAGATGCGAGCAGATTTGAGTAACATAAAGACAACACAACTAACCTTGTCTTGATCAATGAACTTCAAGTAATCAAATATAGCCTCCAATGATTTGACCCATTCAAGAGCTACGAGTGGATCGGCACCACCTATAAAATCCGGAGAGTTCATACGTCTGAAACGATTATATGCACCATCTTCAAAAATTTCCGTTGTGCCTTGAACTCTTCCACGACCACGACCCTGAGTCAAGGTGTGCATGCTCAATAACTGTTGGATTTGCTCACCATGAACCTTCGCTTGTTCTTTCAATAGCCAACTAAATTCATCTACAACCTTCACAGTCTTATCGGTCGTAGAGGTCCTATCAACCCCTTCAATATTCTTTCTCTTAGGAGGCATATCCTACATATATGCTCACTTTAACAATAGATAGGGATAAAGGATACATCAAGGGCAATGAAATAGAAAAAATTTTCAATGTTAAAATCAATAGATGCAGGATCGAAAACATACCGGATTGTCCTAGGTAGAAGAAGTCATATATGGTCCGAAGAACTTTCGCTTTGATACCAATTGAAACAACCCTTGAAACAACCCCCTCTCATGACATTTAAATTTAAAAGGAAAAACATACGCGAAAGCATTAACATTTGAAAGGGAAAGAACAATATCCCATTTAACGTCATAACATTTTCAAAATTAGTTTACATAAACATTAACTTTTGTATCATCCAAAAGAAAACCAAAAGTCAACATCATTCACCCCATAATTCGTTTTAGCAATTAATGAAACTTCTCATCACCATAAGCAAAATAAACGTGACATGAACAAACAAAATCTTTCCCATTGCCTATTATATGACTTCTCCTTCGTCGGACAATCCGCATCAATTTTTTTTATCACCTGCATCACATGATATTAAATGAAATGAGATAAAACTCAGTAAGCAGAAAGCTGTACATAACAAATACGTATACATTGGCTTGGCTTGGAACATGGCTATAGCAATGGCAATGGACAATAAATCAGTGGCAATGAACAATGAATCAATGGCAATACACAATAAATAATACCATCTTCAATGAACAATAGATAACAAAGCAATATAGATTAAATTTCATGGCATAAATTAAAGGAAAGGAAATGATAGTTCTTTGACCTGTGACCTGTGGATAGTATCTATTCGATATATAAATATATCAAAACTGTGAGAGATACTCATAATCATGTGATTGGCCAATGACATGCATGTAATAACTATCATTCCTTGGCTTCAATTATAGGAAATTTCATTGAGGCAATTTAACAAATACTTGGTAGGCAACAATAGAGTACTAGCTCCTTATCAATGAATTCAACGGTATTCTTGGATCAATGAACAAATAACAATACATACATCAATAATATGACAATGGAAGGAGCTAGACATCAATAAACATGGCTTATATACATATCTATCATGTGAGCATTTGAAAGAGAAAGCTTCTACTTACTACCCACAAGAACTATGGTTGTTATGACGATCTTGAATGATTCCTACAACAATAATCACAACAATAACCATAAATAATTACCAATAATCCAAGGAATCAATCAATTCAACTTAACCCTTCAATATAAACCTCAATATCTCAAACCTTCCAACTCCAATAATAGAATTCTTACCTTGTAGCTTGAAGTCTAAGATAGGAGACACTAAAAATCAACTAAAATTCTTGAACTTGGAGTGGAAAAATGAAGAGAAGAAAACCTTAGAGTAGAAGGGCAAGGAACACTTCAAGGGAAAAGAGAGAAATGAGAAGTGAGGAGAAGCATCTAGAATTAAGTTTATAAGCCTTCAAATACACCAAAAACGTGTTTTCTATGCCTTAGACACGGACCACGTGCCCCCCTCCATGTATCGGTCCGTGTACACTCTGGAAATCACTCATTTTTCATGGCAAGACCCGGAACCCGTGTAGGGGTCCGTGTACAGGTCCGTGTACCCTCTGCCAAGGGCCAAAACTGCATTTTTCCTTCCGAATTAGCCAAAGTGGTAAACATAAAAGTTGTAGCCCTATGTGTTTTCTTGCATCTCCAATTAACCTCATGTCATTTTAAGGTCTGAGTAAAAGGTTATGCTCATTCTCCCAACATGTGTTAGTGCAGGAACAACGAAACAAACGACACACTTCGGGCCACTTTTGGCTCGTCTTCCCTAATGATTTGAACAAAACTCAAAACATGAAAGTTATAGCCTTATACCTTATCTTTCCAATGGAATTGGATTCACATCAATTGGAGCAATAAACAAAACATTATACTAAAAACCACAACAACTGCCACATTTTTCATACCGTTTCTACACTTTCGTTTCCTATTTGGCTCAAAATCAACTTTCTATTTTACCCATGCATTTCTTTAATCATCACCAACTATGAACATAATACCAAAACAATAACCATAAACAATGATCATATTTTAACAATTCCAATAAACATAACCATTATACATAATCTCAACCATCAAACCATATGAAATATCCATTACCATAATAAACCATAAATATCCAATAACCATATTTCCTAAACACCCAACCAAAAATAATATCATAAACAATAAAATGCTAAACGGTTGGGATATTACAAGGGCACTCCTTCAAGAGCAAGAAATGCTCATTGTGGAGTCGGCTTCACACATCCGCAGCGGCGGGGGAAGCTAGAAGAGAAGAGTCTATCGACGCAAAGTAGTGTGTTTTCGGCTTTCTTTGTTATGTTTAATGTTGTTCTATGTCTTTTGTTAACTTAATATGAGTTAACTTTGTAATGTTGTGTTTAGTTGCGTGGCTGGTCTATGTGTGTGCAAGCTTCCTATTTTATGTACTCCCATGTATAAAAACTTGCTTGTAGTGCTGGAATGAAAAAAATCTGCTCTGTTCTAGTTCATTCTCTTTCCCGCAGAAAAATGAAAGATTTGAATTTATTTGAAATCTAGTTTTTTTATTGTTAATTTCTCACATATACAAGCTAACACTACAACCAATAGGGTGAAAGTTGTGTTTATAGTAACTCTCCTCTAATAGAATAGCATAGCAGAACGCTTCCATGCCTCATTATCCTATCTTTAAAACTGTCACTTCGGTGTCGTTAAAGCGCAGTAACGAGAGGTAGTAACAAGATACCCGATACTAATTATTTCAAGTAGCACAATTATCAATATAATCTCGTAGAGAGATGTGAGAAACCGCTTTTGCGGTTGAAGGAAGTTGTGTTGCTTGATTGCTTGAACCAGGTCACAGGGATGGATTTCTATTTAAAGCTAGTATGAGCTCAAAAAGAATGGAATACGGATCCGGAGTCGCTACACTTGTTTATAGATTAGAGATGGAAATCCCCAGTCGAAGGTAAAATCCCTGTCATTCTTACTGACTTAGCTAATTCAATGTGATGCCCAACTAAAATGGTTAATGATAATGAAAGAAATGCCTTTCTACTAAGCTGCTTTTCATTGCTAAAGTAGCCAGGTCCTTTTAAAGACCGAACAAATAAGACAAGATTGGACATTACCGGTTCAGCTGTGATCAAATCGCCTCTTTGCGCAAATCCTTAAAAGCGAGGATGTCTCCAATCGGCTCTTGGAGAAGCCCAGGGAAGATGAATAGCTAAATTTAATAATCCTATGATCACATTCCAATGGAGAATGGACAGCTATCACTCGTCCCTTCCCATGGTAGGCTAAGCCGGAACGAGAGAAGACAACTGCGCTTCTAAATGAGGCCTCCCCTTACAATTCAAGAGTTTAGAAAGGCTCTTTTTCTTTTTTATAGAATATAAGAAGGAGATGAGCTACCTAGATCTTTGTATATACAGGTCTCGATAATTGAAGAGAGGACAAAAAGGATCTCATAATAACTCACTGAACACTCACCCAATCTCGAATAAGAAAAGATAATAAAGCAGCGCATCTTTTCGTCTTTTCCCGTTCCTGACCCAATCAAACTTGGATCAGTTGGCAAGTCGAATCCCTTGCGTGGCTACTTTACTACAGGCTATATTCAATCTCGAAAGTTTGAAGTATTCGCCACTGTTAAAGGTCAACAAAGCTCTCTCCTTTTCGTTTAGTGCAAAGCACCCTATTCAATTTTGTTCTCTAGAAAATTCCTAGTGAGTTGCCTTCACTCTCCGTTCTTTCTTCAACTCTAGTTTGCTTCTCCTTTGCTAATCAGTAGCCTGCCTTCTAGGGCTAATTTCTTAAATGAAAGAAAGCGCTAATCTCCGCTCCGCACCTCTATTGCTATCCTGCCTTGCCTATCTTTCTCCATACTAGGCATTTCTCTTCGATGAGCTAAACTAGTTCGATTTTCACTCTTTGATATCCCTTTTGTCTTTCAAACGTCGAGTCTGGATTTCCGTTAGCTGGATTCTTCGAATGAAGCAGGCTTTAGAGTGGCAATATTACTTAGCTTTCGAGAGTCTTAATCCTCAGTCCTTTTGTTCTTTAATTTAGTAGATCTAGCGCCCAAAGGCTACTAAGGAGAGGTAGAGGGCAAGCAAGAAGGAACCTACAGTAGCTTAGATCTGATCAAGGAACTCGTTTTCTAGACGGAGAATGTTTTGAAAGAGAGAGGTTTGAAACCCCAACCGGTAACCAAAACAAGCAAGCCCGCTTCGGTAGTGGTAGTAGCTTCAAAGAAATTGGTAGTATATCTTGAATAGGAAAGCATTCAATGTATGAACTCAACCTATGTTCAAGAGCTTGAGCAATGAAGTGAAAGCTCTAAGCTAGCTCTTCGATCCCAGCAATGGGGGTAATCGCTAACAAGCTATCAGGATACCTCAATCTGTCAACCAAAAGCTATAAACCGTACTCGTCTGGTTGTTCTTCCTCGAATAGAAGCTCTAGATCGAATTTAATAGAATCCCTATAAGGATTCCAAGGAGTTGGTCTCGGCTGCCTCCGTTCTCTTTACGGATGGATAGATAGAAATCCCAGAAAGCGTTCCCTCCCGGCCCTACCTCTTCTGGTTAACGCCTCTCTGCAGATCTTTTTAGGGTGGGCAAAGAGGGTGAAGCCACTTTTGCAGCTCTGCCCGATAGAAAAAGTGGAACTCGAATAGTTGTCTGATAAAGGAAGGCAGTAAAGGATATTCAACAAAGCAGGCCTTACTATCTTACCTAGCTCCCAAGGTGGGAACACTTAACTCATGATGACGTTGTTCTCGGGCCTCTCTTGGGGGAGTCCCTTCTCTCCTCCACCCCCTTGAACAGGCTTTCTGCGGTACCAAGCTCACTTTATTAAGTCTTTATATAATAGGAGTGTTTATCTCTACTACCAACTACAGCAACTGAAAAAAAGAGCTAACCGACTAACACTAACAGTTATCCGAAAGACAGTTCTGCAAGCCGAACTTAACGACAGATCTGTTTTCTAGTTTGTTTATTTTATCTAAAAACCGTTCTTTTCTTGCCCGAACTGGAACTTGCGTGAATAGTGGAAGAACACGCCATTCGGATTAGAGCTGTGGCACGAGAAGGCCGGTGCCTTGGTCGAGACCCTTTTTGGTGTGAGTTGCTTAGTGTTAAGTGTATAGCCACAAAGAAATTACACAAGGCATTTCACACTCGCTTTTCGGAAGGAATAAAAAAAGCAGGATGTTCGCAGAACGAATATCAAGTCTTTCATAAATGCTTTATGGAAAGAGTCATGTTTACAAGCTCGAGGAATCTAAGGGGCGTAAGGGACGTGCTTTAATCCGCTACACTCCTTTCGAGCTGCCAGTGGACGTGCTGTTCTCATCTTTTAAGATATCTTGGGTTTAAGTTACAGTTTAAGTCCTAATATAATCCCATCCAGTCCCTTTGAAAAGCAGTATCCTCCCTTAGGCAAGCAGAAAGCACTATTTCCTCATGTCTAATGGAGGGCTACAGAGAAGATGGGGATTGCCTTTTTTTATCGGAGGCATTGGTCCGAGGACGAAAGAAAAAAAGTTTAAGGCATAAAAGCCTGGAAGATTTTTGAGTTGGGCAGTGAGATTGATTCTTCAAGAATGGCTCGCGCTATCCCTTTCTCTTTTTCCGTGGATGATGCTTCTTCATTTCTCTGTTGATGGAGTCAGCTGATGGATCATTGACGGTACTGCTTGCTTGCTGACTACTCAAACAAAAGGCTCGAAAGCCCCATTTCACTAATTAAAGTCATAACATAAGTCCTCATCACCAACTTTGTAGTAAACAAAAGAACTTCTTTTATCCCTTGTTCTAGGCATTTTGTTAGCTCGATTCCTCAAGCTAGTAAGTAGCTGCCCTTGAGCCAGTGAACCTCAGGTCGAAACATGCCTGCCAGTGAGACAGAGTCATTCCATCCAGGGTGGTACCAATGCTTTCGATTGATTTCATATATGCTCACGATCCAGTCTCTAGTACGAGTAGCAAACGGAAGGAAGCTCAGCTTACTCTTATCAAAGGGAGGATGGGATTCTTCTTTCTTACCCAAAACCTTAACTATATGAGACTTCCCCATGGTGGAGAAATTCTCCTTTTAGATTCCCCATTAATGTTGATCACAAGGAGACAATTTAAAGGGCCCTTGTTATGGATTTCAGGTTCCGAGATCTCAAGATAGCATGAGAACATCACGAAAGGACAGTGGTGGATTACCATCTTCCTTTGATCGCTTCCATGGTCCGGGACTTTTCCCAGGGTTCGGAGGTAGCTCACAAAGGTCGCCATTCCTTAGCCCCTCATTGGTTGTTAGGCATTTTTGACTTCTTCTATTTCATTTCCATAGCGATTCACTCAACATAGAAAAGCAACTAGAGCAAAGCTAGTATCCGGCCTAAAGCTCTTGAACTTGAGGAGGGGTCTAGCATACTGAAACATAAATGTAGCTATAAAGCCTTTTTGAGCATCTTCCTTGCGATCTCCTTATCCTATATAAATAAGAACTTTTTCACTATATGCTTATAGAGTATATGAAAGCAACCAAATACACACATCACATGTCTTACATTTCATTCGAATAGCTAATACGAAATTTGTCTCAACTAGATCGCAAAAGAAATCAACAGAACCTGCTTCATTTTCGGTCTAAATTCTTCGATGCAAAAAAGTACCAATCCTTTTCTATCCTCTATCTAAATCAAATTTTAAATTGGTTGGATTTATTGATTTTATTTCAGAAAATTTAAGAGTTCATAAATTGTATATACCACATTAAAATGAATGGTATTATTATTACTGATCAGTAAAATCCATATCTGTAAAAAAAAGGGAGCAAAGGCATTTTTTATGGTAAAAAATTTATTCATTTCGATTATTTCTCAAAAAGAAAACGAAGAAAACAGAGGGTCTGTTGAATTTCAAGTATTCAGCTTCACCACTAAAATAAGGAGACTTACTTCACATTTGGAATTGCACAAAAAAGACTCTTCATCTCATAGAGGTTTGCGAAAAATTTTGGGAAAACGTCAACGGCTTCTGGCTTATTTGTCAAAAAAGAGTATAGGGCGTTAGCGTTCGTGGGGATAACTAGTCCTAAGCCAGTTGAGGGAATTTTATATTCCAATAGAATAGAAAGATTTGGTTCTAATAAACTAGAGAATCAAGGCGAAGACGCCCACCTTACGCGAGGTGAACTCTATCTGCTAGCGGAGGAAAGGAAATTAGATTGCCATTAGTATCCTTAGATAAATCGCTATGATAAGAAGATGATCCACTAGAGAATGGACCTAGGGACGGAAGGTATAGGATTTGAAAAGGGCAAGCAGGCGCAAGAACACAAACAGAAGATTCAACAAGGTATGAAAGCCTTTTTCTGGGAAGGTCAGTTGGGTGAGTTGGCCAAGGAGGGGCTTTAGGAAAGGACTTTCATTCAGCAGGAACTGGGAAAGTAGCCATATAAAGATAGCATAGATAGCAGTGGGAAACCAAACAAATACTTCACGCAAATAGTGTGAAAGAAGTTATAAGCTATATAAGTAGATAAGGCATCAGGTCTTGGAGAAGAAGAAGACCCTAGTAAACTGCTAAACCATATTTGTAGTTGCTCGCCTATTACGAACTTGTGCTCTAAAGCTGTCTTTTTGAGGAAAACTTGAGATAACCTTTTCTGGCTTTCTTTTATATAAAGCAGTCGGTGAAGCTTAAGGTAAGGTTATGCCGTTGAAGAAATTCGGTAAGCCTTGGTAAGCCGCCTTGTACGGGGGTTGGGCGGAAAGCATTTATCGTATAGTAGTATTAGTTATACCCCTCGTTCCTACTTGAGTCGGCTAGTCCCGTCCCGGGAAGCTAAGAACCGTGTTCGCCCAAAGGTGCTCATTGAGCCGGTCACCTATTGGGCGATGGCTTCCTTTCGGATTGCTAAACGCCGGGGCTTGACACAGGATAATTATGAAGCTGCGGTCCAAGAGAGGGTCTTTTTTACTATGGTAGAGCAGGTGGCCGATAATCGATTAGCCCCCCTCTTGGGGGCCTATAACGCCCCTCCTCTACCTCGTGGGCGGCATATTTCGGATCTGGTAGAAGGCTTTCTATAAAATGCCCCTACTGTAAGGGACAAATAGTCTCTTCTGTGCCAAATCCATACGGATTTGGCAGCCCAGGGGGCACAAAGCCCCTTTTATATGGAAGCAATACAGCTTCTGGACCAATTACTGTAGACTGATTCTTTTTTCATCGCGGCATTCTCTCTTCTATCTAGTTGTCAATGGAATTATAGAACTCTCTCCCCAGCTTCTTGACTCTTGCGTTGATCCGATCCGAAGGTTGATTGTTTTTTTCATTTTATATTGGATCTATCTTGATTTCATGATATGTGTATTTCATATATACAAGCCATTTGACTTACTCTTGGCAAGTTGGCATCATCCTTTTGACTTGCCTCTGGTTTGTTATTTCGACAATGGCACGAACGAGATGAATGTTCCGGCTCTGGAATCGTCGTCAAGTTCCAAATCCTTGGCGACGTTCCGAGCCCACATAGCGGCCGAGAATGAAGCTCAAATCTATGAGCGCATTAGGGTTCTCGAAAACCTAAATTGCTACAACATTCCCCCTCAAAATAATCAGGGGGATTACGAAAGACTCGTGCGAGAACACTTCGATCAAGCAATCAATGTTTCTCACTTCAGAGAAATTCTTGATCAAGAATTTTTTGAGGTGAAGGTTTTGGAACGACAAGGTTTTCTCCAAGACAAGCTTGTTGACCTCATGCTGTCAGAAACTAAGATACAACTCATACTTGAGTTATCTCCATATACTGATATACGCAAAGAAGCCTACAGCTTCGTTCAGGAGCAGGTTTCCCCTGTAAGCTCCCTTCGCCATGCTTTTCAGCGTGATCTCATGGACGGAAGTCTTAATGCCTATATTCAAGATTTAACCCTAAACGGGAGAACTTCGTCTATTTATCAAGAATTCTATAAATATTTAACGGACGAGGACTTCCGTCGTCTTCATAACCTCCCTTTACCTTGATGCTAAGTTATTTGTTAATTCATTTCTGGTTTACATGACTTCAGGCAGATAAAGTAGCTATCAAAGCTATGCTTGTCAATCGAGTAGGTGATTTTGGACTCCTGCGGAGGCGAGAAGGTGAAGCTGCTCCTACGGTCCGCTTAATTAGGAATAAAAAAAACGACCAGAGCAAGTTGGGTTGGGGTAGAGAGCCGTAAGCGCGGTGGGGGGTGACAGGAACGTGCTCGTATGGTTCATAGAAGGATATGCTAAACTACTTGATTGTTGGGAACTTTGACTCCTTTCTACTCGAAATATGTCTTTCTAGGAGCATTACGATCTGCAGCTCAAATGGTCTCTTATGAAGTCTCTATTGGTCTTATTCTTATTGGGCGCCTTGTGAGCGCCTTTGGATCCACGAAGGCAATTGCTCGGCTGTTCCCCTAACCCAACCCGGGAACGGACCGGAGGGAATCGCAGCATGGGGAATGTCCGCGTCTCGTCGCAAGGCTCATTTTGAGTTGTGGGTCATAGGGCGAACAACTTTATCTGCTCAAGGGCCGGGGCACAAGGGTCCTGGTACTATCCAGGTGCGAAGAACCCCGGAGGGGACTACAATGAGCAGAAATCTCACTCACGGGCCTAAACGACGAGCAAATACTCAAACGTGAGAGCAAGGGATCACCCAACGAATGGGCGAGCTCAAAGGGGGGAGTGAAGCAAGAACCATGCTTTCAGAGAAATGGTGGTCCGAGTCTTAGCTGAACTGCGAGAATAACTGACTAAGCCGTGCCATAAGGGGTCATTCTCCAAACGAGACGGGGTCAAGCTTTTAGGTTGTTTAAGTAGGTTGGGTGACAGATCGGCCATAGAAATACTCCGGGATATAAACCAGGGCAACAAAAGTGGAGCATACAACGATGCCGCCTGTTTTCATTTCGTGGAAGTCCCCGGCAGAGGAAAGGGCTGTAGGTGATGGCGCGTTCTGCTTCTTATCTAGTATAGAGAGGGGCGCTGAAATCTTTTCTATTGGTTCGTGCGCGGCAGCTGGTATAGATGAAGAATGGAGGGAATCTTTTTTCGGACCTATCCTAAACTCTTAATGGACGGAAAAGCGAAATAGAAAAGCAGCCGAGCTGACTGATGAGTTTTAGCCTTAAAAAAGAAAGCTCTCATGTGAAGCTAACATGGCTGGCTACATTCAAGTATAGCTAAATCTAGATGAGAAGGGACGGACGGTCAGGGCCGCAACGGGACTACCACTTGGGATGGGAATGGCTCGGCCTACATGCATCATTTGATGAAAGCACTCCAATCCGGTCGCCTCCTCGAAGTGGTTTGTCAACCACGCTTTCCCTCCCTCAAAACAATGCTCTGAACACGAAAGTGTGCAGTTCCGCCCCTTTATCCTATGTTGAGGCAGAAGCAGCGTCTCGAAAAGCACGGACGAGCCACATGTAGGGAAACTTGCACGTGTGGTTCTAGCCGAGGACCCCTGTATACTGTACTAATATGTGTAGGTCCCCGTAATTCGAGTGAGATTGTCATGGCGCAAAAGCAGATATGGTACGGTATTCCCTTGTTCCCTGTATTGGTTATGTTCTTTATTTCTCGTCTAGCAGAAACTAATCGAGCTCTGTTTGATCTCTCAGAAGCGGAAGCTGAATCAGTTGCAGGCTATAATGTAGAATATGCGCGGGATGCGATCCTTAATAGTTCAATGTTGGCGGAAGCCAATGTCCTTGGGTCCCGGGGACTCATTCTGACTGAAACAAGGGGCGGTTGTTTACCAACTTCAAAATATTCGCTTTTAGGGAAGCCAAAAAAGGCCCGTACGCGAGCCTTATTGAAAAGGCCCCTTACTATAGATATGGTGTTAGCACTTTAGTTTGATTGTAGGGGCGCATTAGCGCTTGACTAATAAGATAGAAAGGGCTTTTCTTTCTTGTTTAGTAAAGTCTCGCCTTTTTCTATTTATAGAAGTAGGTGCTTGATAGGGCACTCTTCATTCTTCATTCGAAACTAATGAGTGTCCGGTAGGGGCTTTCTGCCTTGTTATCAAAAAGGAAGTTGGGTAAAGTAAACTCCCTCCTTGGAGGAGCACGGGCTTAGTCAAGTAGAACCGGGTTGCGCTGCTTGATGCTCTAATCGAAAACAAATCAGTGGGGCCATGCTGGTACGACTGAATATGCGTTAGAAAGGTAAATACCTCCCCCTACGACACCAAAAAAAAATAGGCCGAGCTTCTAAAGCCCGCCCGCTTCCATAGAACAATATCGTGGCAACGTAGACCTAAGTGGTCATTTTGAATCCTTGGGAACCATCACAAGTACGGCCAGCCTATATTTGAACGAAAATGCCGTGTCGTCCAGCGGAGCCTATAAGAAGATGACTCGCATAGACAGCTGACTCCTTTTCAATAGAAAATAATAGCCAAACCGACCCAGCTGGCTGGTAAATCTCAGAGATCTTATCGGCCGGCAAATCGGAGACAGACCACCGCGGTCCCGACCTTACCAGCACCGGAGGTGTACTAATCAATGAACCCTCGGAACCTACTTTCTTTTCAGACAAAATCAACCAAGCCTAAGCGGTCACGACAATATCCAAAGGCCACCTTTGGATTCTTAAGTAGGGGGCGAGGAGGAGCACGTAGGAATGCCAACCACTACATAAGCCATTAGTGTCTCAGAAAAAAGCAATTGCGCGCTAGTCTAGCTAGCTAACGTTTTTCAGCTGGCTATTATGTTAGTTGTAGCGTAGCGCGCCTTCCCTCCTTCTCTCACTTCGGAAAGATTTAGCAGTACTTTTGATGACCTGGTCAAGAGAGTACGATATATCGGTGTAAAAGATTGAGTTGGATCTCTGAGGTTGGTTATAGTAAGGCCTGGTCGGAAGGTGTTCTTGCCTCTATCATTAGCTCGGGTAGTCGTCGATTCTAGTGTTTTAGTCACCTTTCAATGGCTCCTTTAATTATGTGCTAGGAATTGCCTTATTGAGTAATGGGACGGGAGGGCCTATCAGACTATTGAATCGTCTGATTCCATTTTTCCAACCAACCTGAAATGCAAACAAGGAAAGGGCTGAAATCTCAATATCTGATACAAGAAAAAACCTTACCTTAGCAGTGAGAAAGATAGCATAGCTGTAGACAGGAGCAGGGCCCGAGATGAATTAAAGTTATATATTATAATAAGGAAAGAAAGAGCTTTGATTGATTGCTTGCGACAGCTTATCGATGCTCGTTAGCGATGAATATGAATTTGAAAAATTATCCGCTACCTCAAACACCTCACATGAAAGAGGAGAGGCCTTCAAAAGAATCGATCCAAGCATATATATGACAAATCCTGAGCATAATATCCTTCTCGAATATGGGATAAGCAGCTTTCCTATGTTTCGCATCCACAAAAAGAGAATAATCGCCAGCAATCATAACATACCGAGAGGGCAGCACATAGAGAGAATCCTTCAAGTAGCAAAGCAAGTATCAGTACCGGCTTGACCCGGAGTACCTATAGCAGCTCCATCCCAATGGATAACAAACCAGTATTAATAAGGAAATGACCATATTGAAAATGAGTGACTTTCTATTGACGAGAGATCTATGACAAAAAGTTTAGCATCTTCAGGTCGACGGGGCATCACCTTACTAACGAGCCGAAAAAGTCTAATTCACTCAATTAAGTCAGCGCGGATTTGCATCACACACAGCGCTTGGTATAAAACCGTCGGCGTTGCTATGCCTGAATCAGCTTCTACATTCCCCATAAAGTTATGCCAAAGGCCGAGTTTCCTATGAACGTAGGAAGACCTAACAAGATTATAAGCCCAGGCTAGGAAAATGTGCAGCATAGAGTCACCTTTACAGTTATGAATTTCAAACCATTCGTCAAGGAGATTCAACAATACGCCAGGGCCTTGGAGCACGCCAAAAATGAATGCAATTGAACACCGATTCACCTTCATTCTCACATCGCGAGCACCTCGACACCAGAGCTGAATCTTTCTCACTTGCAAGGATGCATCTAAAATAACTCGGTTGATTAGCGCAAACCACAGAAAAAAGAGTTCTTTTTGGGGAGATTTCCCATCCCATACTCCAGATTTGACTTCCTCCCTATGCAACACAAGAAAGCATTCCAAGCTATTCCGCCTGAACCAGATCTAGAATCTGTGAAGGATGTCATGAGAGAAAGGCTTCTTGTGCATCGCCTGGGTCAAAGGTATGCAACTGTTTTAGAAGACGAAATAAACAGAATTGTTGATCTAAATGGACAAATTATTGATAGAATGTCTCAATTGGATGTCAATCCGTTCTGGAATCAACACAAAAACACAATAATCCGGTATTTTTTAAGGCCTCCCCGAGGAAGCGAATTCAAGATCTCAACTTTGGAGGCTAAATTGCAAGATTTGTTTGGTGAGAATGCCACGAGATCCTCAATATATAAGGAGCTTGTGCGGGCTAGAAAGTATTTCCATATCGACGGACCGTTTCTCGCTCCTCAAGATTGAGAATTCAAAAAAAAGTATCCATTTATGAATACCATAACTTAAACTTTCCTTCCGTACTACGCGAGGGGACCCCCTGTCCTAGAATAGAAGAACTATGATCAAGCTCAAGCCTCGGAGTCTAAAGAGGAACCCCTTTAGCCCGAGAAAAGGGGGTTTAACAAATGGTGGGCCACAAAGGTTTCTTCGTCCTTCTTGACTCCCTTGACAATCTACAGGGCGGATAAAGTGGGAACACTAGTCTTCACATTAAGACTTGGAATCATGCCTGGTATACCAAAGACATTTATTATCTTAAAGCTCTATTGCGAATTAGCCTTTCTCTACTTACATCAACCCGTGAAGCTATCAGCTAACTATAAATTACATTGAGAATCCAACCTCCATCAACATGGAGAGTTGAGTGGAGTCCTTTTTCTTGACCTTGTGATCGGGCCTCAAGATCCGATCCATTTAAATGTGGTAGATATCGAGGCATCGTTCACTTTCCTATTTTGAATGCTTTTGCCCCATTCAGTAGGGCTACTAGGACTCGGGTCTCTCTCTTGGGCGGGGCATCAAGTACATATATCTTTATCGATTAACCAATTTCTAAACGCTAGAGTAGATCCTAAAGAGATACCGCTTCCGCACGAATTTATCTTGAATCGCAATCTTTTTGCTCAACTTTATCCAAGTTTTGCCGAGGGAGCAACCCCATTTTTCACATGGTCAAAATATGCGGAATTTTTTACTTTTCGTGGAGGATTAGATCCAGTAACTGGGGGTCTATGGCTGACCAATATTGCACACCATCATTTAGCTATTGCAATTCTGTTCCTGATAGCGGGTCGCATGTATAGGACCAACTGGGGCATTGGTCATGGCCTAAAAGATATTTTAGAAGCTCATAAAGGTCCATTTACGGGCCAGGGCAATAAAGGTCTATATGAAATCCTAAAAACGTCATGGCATGCTCAAATATCTCAACCTATTGCTCAATGGATACAAAACACCCATGCTTTAGCACCTGGTGCAACAACAAGCACCAATTTGACTTGGGGGGGTGATGATTTAGTAGCAGTGGGCGGCAAAGTTGCTTTGTTGCCTATTCCGTTAGGAACCGCAGATTTTTTGGTCCATCACATCCATGTATTTACAATTCATGTGACGGTATTGATACTTCTGAAAGGTGTTCCATTTGCTCGTAGCTCGCGTTTGATATAAGATAAGGCAAATCTCGGTTTTCGTTTTCCTTGTGATGGACCTGGAAGAGGGGGTACTTGCCAAGTATCAGCTTGGGATCATGTCTTCTTAGGGCTATTCTGGATGTATAATTCTATTTCGGTAGTAATATTCCATTTCAGTTGGAAAATGCAGTCAGACGTTTGGGGTCGTATAAGTTATCATGGGGTAGTAACTCATATCATGGGTGGAAACTTCGCGCAAAGTTCCACTATATATATTAATGGGTGGCTCCGCGATTTCTTATGGGCACAGGCATCCCAGGTAATTCAGTCCTATGGTTCTTCATTATCCGCATATGGCCTTGTTTTCCTGGGTGCTCACTTTGTATGGGCTTTTAGTCTAATGTTTATATTCAGTGGATGTGGTTATTGGCAAGAACTTATTGAATCCATCGTTTGGGCCCATAATAAATTCAAAGTTGCTCCTGCTACTCAGCCTAGAGCCTTGAGCATTGTACAAGGACGTGCTGTAGGAGTAACCCATGTGGAATTTCCAGAACATGGGCGTTCTTCTTAGCAAGAATTATTGAAGTAGGATAATGGCTAGGAGGATTTGAAAAGCATTATGGCATTAAGATTTCCAAGGTTTATCCAAGGCTTAGCTCAGGACCCCACTACTCGTCGTATTTGGTTTGGTATTGCTACCGCACATGACTTCGAAAGTCATGATGATATTACTGAGGAACGTCTTTATCATAATATTTTTGCTTCTCTGTGGACTTTCGGAAATGATATGAATCGTCGTACGAATAAATAGCAAACACGATTAAAATCGAATCGCGCCCTCTATTCAATAACGAGCAAGGATCGATGTATTGTCCCGATCTTTTGAATCAAGTGCCCTAGTCTGGCGCATATGCGCGAAGCCCACTGTTAAAATCTTCGGTGTCCAGTACTTCTCGCGCATATGCGCGCCCCTTCGCGGCGCATGTGCGCGAGCTCGCGCTTATGCGCGCCCTGTCTTCGCGCATGTGCACGAGATCTTCTGTCCAGATTTGCGCTCCGTTTTGCATGGATGCTTGAATAATGTTCACATGATCCCAATGCATCACGAACCTTTCATCACTCTGTATCTCGCTTGTCAATTCGCCTTCTTTCCTCATAAACCCATTCAATGCTTCTTTGAACCTCTTCAGACGTCCCCTCGTGATTGGTCCATCCGGCAACTCTAAAGGGTCCCATGCTTTCCTTGGGGCTTGACCAACCGTGTTCGCATCATCCTCCCCTTCTTGAAAAGGATTTGTCCTCAAATCTTGTTCATCACCTACATCAAAGAATGACAAATCAGTAACATTGAAAGTGGAACTCACCTGGTAAGTCGAGTTTGTAGGTGTTGTCATTGATCCTTTCTAGAATTTGAAATGGTCCATCGCCCCTAGGTAGTAGCTTTGAACGACGCTTCTCGGGGAACCTTTCCTTCCCCAAGTGGAGCCACACCCAATCACCTTTCTCAAAGATCACCTTCTTCTTCCCTTTGTTGTGTTGCTTGGCATATTTCTCATTTCTCTTCTCAATGTTGGCCTTGACCTTTTCATGCAACCCCCTAACAAATTCAGCCATCTTTTTGCCGTCCATGTTCAACCTTTCACTCACAGGTAAAGACATCAAATCCAACAGAGTCAAAGGATTAAAACCATACACAATCTCATATGGCGAATAATTAGTAGTAGAATGCATGCAACGATTATAAGCAAACTCAACAAATGGCAAACAATCTTCCCAATTCTTTAAGTTCTTCTTAAGTATAGCATGCAAAAGTGTTCCTAAAGTCCTATTAACAACTTCAGTTTGCCCATCCGTTGGAGGATGACAAGTAGTAGAAAACAACAATTTTGTGCCAAGTTTAGCCCATAGCGTTTTCCAAAAGTAACTTAAAAACTTAACATCACGGTCAGACACAATAGTCCTAGGCATGCCATGCAACCTAACGACTTCTCTAAAGAACAAATCCGCAATGTGAGAGGCATCATCAGTTTTGTGACAAGAAATAAAATGTGCCATATTAGCAAATCTATCAACAACAACAAATATCGAATCCCTCCCCATCTTAGTCCTAGGCAACCCCAAAACAAAGTCCATAGAAATGTCAATCCAAGGTTCACTAGGAACAGGAAGTGGTGTATACAATCCTTGTGGTTGTGTCCTAGACTTAGCTTGACTACAAGTTATGCACTTATCACAAACTCGCTCAACATCACGCCTCATATGTGGAAAATAAAAATGTTGATGCAAAGCATTCAAGGTTTTTGCCACACCAAAGTGTCCCATCAAACCACCCCCATGTGCCTCCCTAACAAGTAATTCACGAATGGATGATTTAGGGATTCACAACCTATCTTCTCTAAACAAGAAACCATTATGCAAATAGAATTTTTCGTGTGGTCCATGCATACAAGTTTCAAACACACTCTTAAAATCCTCATCCAGCACATACAACTCTTTCACATGCTCAAATCCCAAAATTTTTAATTCCAAGGTGGAGATTAGTACGTACCTGCGGGATAGTGCGTCGGCCACTACATTTTCCTTTCCTTGTTTGTACTTGATGATGTATGGGAACGTTTCAATGAATGCCACCCACTTAGCATGCCGCTTGTTCAGCTTTTGTTGCCCCTTAAGGTGCTTTAGGGATTCATGATCCGTATGAATCACAAACTCCTTAGACCTTAAGTAGTGCTGCCATGTCTCTAGAGTCCTCACAAGAGCGTAGAACTCCTTATCAAACGTGGGATAGTTCAGGGCGGCTCCATTTAGTTTCTCGCTAAAGTACGCCAACACCTGAAGCATCACATTCAATTTCAAAGGTATTAGCAAAATCGGGTAAAACAAGTAAAGGAGCATTAATTAACTTTTGCTTAATAAGATTAAATGACTTCTCTTGCTCCTCGCCCTAATGGAATTGGACGTTTTTCTTGATCACCGCCGTCATTAGTGCTGCCAGTGTGCTAAAATCTTTTACAAACCTCCTATAAAAGCTTGCAAGACCGTGAAAACTTCGAACTTCGCCAACAGTAGTCGGCGTTGGCCAATCCCGAATAGCACTTACCTTGTCTTCATCAACTTGTATCCCCTGTGAACTTACAAGAAAGCCAAGAAAGACAAGTTTGTTTTTACAAAAATCACACTTCTTAAGGTTAGCATATAAACTTTCAGCCTGTAGTGAGATTAGCACAAGTCTCAAGTGGTGTACATGCTCTTGTAGATTCTTGCTATACACTAGGATATCATCAAAGTAGACAACAACAAATTTTCCTATATGTGCACGCAAGACATGATTCATTAACCTCATAAAGGTGCTAGGTGCATTAGTTAAGCCAAAAGGCATGACCATCCACTCATACAACCCATACTTGGTTTTAAAAGCAGTTTTCCACTCATCACCTTCCCTCATCCTAATTTGATGATAGCCACTCTTCAAATCAATTTTGCTAAAGATACAAGCACTATGCAATTCATCTAACATATCATCTAGTCTAGGTATGGGATGCCTCTTCTTAATGGTTATGTTATTGATTGCTCTACAGTCCACACACATTCGCCATGAGCCATCTTTCTTAGGAACTAATAAAACAGGAACAACACAAGGGGACATGGACTCGGGCACAAAACCCTTATCTAACAACTCACTTACCTGCCGTTGAAGCTCCTTAGTCTCCTCCGGATTGCTCCTATAGGCGGGACGATTTGGCAATGCACTCCCAGGCACGAAATCGATTTGGTGCTCGATTCCCCTCAATGGTGGTAAACCTTGAGGTAACTCCTCCGGAAATATATCTTCAAATTCCTGCAAAAGTGAAACAACAATGCTCGGAAGGGACCCGGCTATATCACTTGTGTTAAAGAGGAACTCCTTATAAACAATCAACACAACTGGTTCATGTGTGTGCATCAACTGTTTCAACTCACCTTTTTGGGCCATATATGATTTCTTTTTGGCCTCTTTCCTCTCAATTTCTTTCCTCTCATTTTTCTTTTGTAAGGCTGTCTCACTCTTTTGACCACTCTTTTTTCAGTCATTTCATTTTTATTTTCAAAGGCCATCTCACTTTTTAGTTCACTCTTTTTTTCGGCCTCATCTCTTTTCATTTTTTTCAAATGGTTCTCCAACACTTGCTTTGGGGACAAAGGAAGTAATACGATGGATTCCTTCTTCAATACAAATGAATACCTATTCTTGTACCCATCATGTGTCACTCGCCTATCATATTGCCACGGTCTACCCAAAAAGATATGACAACCATGCATTGGTACCACATCACACAAGACCTCATCCACATATTTCCCAATAAAAAAAGGCACTAGCACTTGTTTGTTAACCTTCACTTCCGCACAGTCATTCAACCATTGAAGCCTATATGGTTGAGGGTGCTTTAATGTAGGTAACCCCAACTTCTCCACCATTTCAACACTAGCCCATTAGTACAACTCCCCCCATCTATGATTAGATTGCAAACTTTTTGGTTTACAAAACACCTAGTATGGAACAAGTTATCCCTTTGGTTAGTCTCCTCCTCCTTGACTTGGGCACTCATGGTACGCCTAGTCACTAGTGCTTCACCTACAACCGCCTCATATCCCTCATCAAGATCCTCTAACGCAGGCATCTCATCATCATCACCCTCACTATGAGACTCATACTCACCATAGTAATTTAAAATCATTACCCTTTTATTAGGACATTCACTAGAAATATGACCTAACCCTTGACACCTAAAACATTTAACATCTCGAGATCGATTAGAAGGAGTTTCAGATTTACCTTGCACTCCTTGTTTAGGCGCCTCTTGTTTGGTCTCAAATTTGGGCTTTGTCACCGCCTTGTTCTCCTAACGTTTCACCACATTTGATCGCCATGAAGATGATGAACCCCCAGTTGGATTGGTGCGGCCAACTCCATGCCTTTTGAGTTGTTGCTCCACTTCTATGGCCATTTGCACCATCTTGTCTAGATCCAAGTAGTGCCGAAGCTCAACTTGATCTTGGATTTTCCTGTTCAAACCACGAAGAAAACGTGCCATGGTCGCCTCATTATCTTTCTCAATATTGGTCCTAATCATGACTACTTCTATCTCCTTATAGTAGTCCACAACACTCTTCACCCCTTGCCTCAAAGTTTGTAGCCTCTTAAACATCTCCCTATAGTAGTGGTTGGGCACAAACCTCTTCCTCATGACCCTCTTCATCTCATCCCAAGATTCAATGGGTCTCTCATTATCCCTCCTCCTAGTGGTCACTAATTGATCCCACCAAATGAGAGCATAGTATAGAAATTCGACCACCGCCAACCTAACCTTCTTTTGTTCGGAGTAGTGGTGACATTCAAACACAAACTCTACCCTCTTTTCCCATTCTAAGTATGCCTCCGGGTCAGATTTCCCATGGAACGATGGAATCTTCATCTTAATACTACCCATATTACCATCCTCCCTATTCCCGTCATTGTATCTACCCCGTGTGGCTTCTCTCCTTCCTATACCAAATCCTCTACCTCTTCCATTCCTACCCCAATTCTCACTTTGGCTCTCCTCTTCTCCTCCTAAATCATACTCTTCATCTTCTTCTCCTCTACCGAAATCCTTAGGCTTAGATTTAGCTCCACTCGTACTAACTTCAAGCCTACTCATCCTCTCGTGTAACGGCTCCAACTCCACCCTTATCATCCTAGAGAAATGCCGAAACAATGCCTCCATTTGTACCTTAGATAACCCTTGGTTAGAACTGTCTCCTACCTCCCTCTCCATTTAAATTTCATATTTGTACCTTCAAGAAAACGTTAGCAGAAAAGAAAATATGCCTCACCCAAAATTCTCACGGTCACTCCAAAGAAAATCACTCGTCTCTCCCCTCGTATTTTTTTTGCTCACAACAAATACTCACTAGTCACTCCAAATAACTAACACTCACACTCAAATGTTTTCACTCGAATTTGATGTTTCTCTCGAAAGTGCATTCAAGCTTTGTATTTGAATATCAAACAATCAAGTTCAACTTGTGAACAATTGTGATCGACTCACTTAGACTGCGTAGACAAGCAATTTGAAGGTAAATAAATTTTTTTTGACTGTGTGAGACACTTGTACATGACTCACAAAAAGGAATAGAACAAAATACAAAAAGAAATAATGGTGAATTTTCGGATTTTTGGTACTCTTTTTTTAATTTTTTTTTTTTGCTCTAAGAATTCCGAAAATTCAAAGAAAAATAAATAAGACACAAAATTTCGTGTATCACAGATTCACGAACGACGAAGAATGATAGAACAAAACAGATCTGAAAGCGGAACTAAAAGATAATTAGATCTGATAATAGAACGAAGGATAAACTTACTTGAATTCAATTAACCAAAAGCTCTTATACCAAATGATATGAATCCTCGTATGAATAAATAGCAAACACGATTAAAATCGAATCGCTCCCTCTATTCAATAACGAGCAACGATCAATGTGTTGTCCCGATCTTTTGAATCAAGTGTATGTGTGATTTTCACCTCTAAACTATGAAAAGTTTAGCAACAAATAATCACGGAAAATAAACAACCGAATTTATAACGAACCTTCAAAGAACACGCCCTTGACAATCCACATAAGAACGATCGACAAACGCCACAAAGTTAAAACTTTGATAAGTTTGATTTTGATTACAAAGCAAAGGTTTGAAAAAGTTTGAGAGAAAAACTCAAAACTATTGTATAAACTCCAAAATAATATCTTAATAATTGTTCATGATTTTCGTCCATATACATAATCATCAAGATATCAAAAAGATAATTTGCGAAAATAATTGAAATTCTAAACTAGGAAAAAGATCTGCACCGCGCACATATGCGCGCCCCGACTCGCGCATATGCTCGCAAGTCTCTGCCTATGTCGCACATATGCGTGCCCTAGTCTGGCGCATATGCGCGAAGCCCACTGTTAAAATCTTCAGTGTCCAGTACTTCTCGCGCATATGTGCGCCCCTTCGCGACGCATGTGCGCGAGTTCGCGCAGATGCGCGCCCTGTCTTCGCGCATGTGCGCGAGATCTTCTGTCCATATTTGCGCTCCGTTTTGCATAGATGCTTGAATAATGTTCACATGATCCCCATGCATCATGAACCTTTCATCACACTGTATCTCGCTTGTCAATCCGCCTTCTTTGCTCATAAACCCATTCAATGCTTCTTTGAACCTCTTCAGACGTCCCCTCGTGATTGGTCCATCCGGCAACTCTAAAGGATCCCATGCGTTCCTTGGGGCTTGACAAACCGTGTTCGCATCAGGAAATTTCTTTCATGTAGCTTGGCAAGGAAATTTTGAATCATGGGTACATGACCCTTTACATGTAAGACCTATTGCTCATGCAATTTTGGATCCTCATTTTTGCCGTGGAAGCTTTTACTCGAGGGGGTGCTCCCGGCCCGGTCAATATCGCTTATTCAAGTGTTTATCAGTGGTGGTATACAATCGGTTTACGCACTAATGAAGATCTTTATACTGGAGCTCTGTTTCTATTATTTATTTTATCCATATCTTTAATAGGGGGTTGGCTACACTTACAACCCAAATGGAAACCGAGCGTTTCGTGGTTCAAAAATGTCGAATCTCGTCTGAATCATCATTTATCAGGACTCTTCGGCGTAAGTTCCTTGGCTTGGACAGGACATTTAGTACATGTCGCTATTCTTGGATCCAGAGGGGAGTACGTTCGATGGAATATTTTCTTAGATGTATTATCGCATCCCCAAGGGTTAGGCCCCTTTTTTACAAGTAAGTGGAATCTTTATGCTCAAAACCCTGATTCGAGTAGTCATTTATTTGGGACCTCCCAAGGAGCAGGAACTGCCAGTCTAACTCTTCTTGGGGGATTCCATCCACAAACACAAAATTTATGGCTGACCGATATTTTTCATCATCATTTAGCTATTGCATTTATTTTTATTATTGTTGGTCATATGTATAGAACTATTTTCGGGATTGGACACATTATCAAAGATGATGCGAACACGGATGTGCACGTCCCAAGGAAAGCATGGGATCCCTTAGAGTTACCTGTGGGACCAATCACGAGGGGACGACAGAAGAAGTTTAAAGAGGCTTTACATGGGCTTATGAGCAAGGAAGAAGGACTTACAAGAAAGATGCAAAGTGATGAAGGGTTAATGATGCATGGGAATAAGTTTGGGAGCCAAAGGAACATTATTCAGGTGATAAATGAAGAGGAGTCCAGCAGCTTCGGCGCCCGAGCGCCACACTTACTGTCCAAGGAGAAAATTTCCAGAACCCTCGGCGCCCGAGCGGTCACATTCTACCGCCCGAGCGCGAATAGTCCAGAGCCTTCGGCGCCCGAGCGGTCACATTCTACCGCCCGAGCGCGAGTCATATTCGGGAAATTATTTGTTTCTTTAGTTAGAGTTTTAATTATCTTGGTAACTAGATTTGATATCTTTTGATATGTAAACCTATGATGGACGAAAATTGGGAGAACTTTTCAGAATATTATTGATTGAATATCAAACTTTGAGATTTTTCTGTCAACTTTCAAAGCTCTTGCTTTGTTCTTCAAAAACAAAAAAAAAATCAAACTTATCAAAGTTATTAACTTTGTGGCTTTTGTCGATCGTGCTTGTGCGGATTGTCTTAGACTTGTTCTTTGAAGGTTCGTCATAATTTTCGATTGTTTATCTCGTGATTATTTGTTGCTAAACTTTTCATAGTTTAGAGATGAAAATCACAACACACACACTTGATTCAAAAGATCGGGACAACAGGAATTCCTTGTTCGATATTAAATTGAGGGCGCGATTCATATTTAATCGTGTGTGTTTTTATTCGTACGTGGATTCACATCATTTGGTATCAGAGCTTAGGCTCATTGAATCAAGTAAGTTTATCCTTCAGATATAATTATTCTTTAGTTATGCTTTCATATCTGATTTGTTCTATTATTCTTCGTCGTTCGTGTATCTGTGATACACGAAACTTCGTGTCTTATTTTCTCTGAATTTTCGGAATTTTCAGAGGAGGAGGAGGAAAAAAAAAAGAGTACCAAAAATCCGAAAATTTGCCAATATTTCTTTTTGATATTTGTTCTATTCCTTTTTGTGAGACATATAGAAGTGTCTCACACAGTCAAAAAAAAAATATATCTATCTTCAACTTGCTTGTCTACGCAGCCCACGTGTGTCGATTGCATTTGTTCACGTGTTTGAACTTGATTGTTTGATAGACGAATACAAAGCTTGCGCACCCTTTAGAGAGAGACATCAAATTTGAGTGGAAACATTTGAGTGTGAGTGTTATTTCTTTGGAGTGACTAGTGGGTATTTGTTGTGAGCAAACAAAATACGAGAGGAGAGACGAGTGAATTTCTTTGGAGTGATCGTGAGAATTTGGGTGAGGAATATTTTTTTCTTCTACTAACGTTTTCTTGCAGGTACAAATCTGAAATTAAATGGAGAAGGAGGTAGGAGATAATTCGAACCCGGGATTATCTAAGTTTCAAATGGAGGCGTTGTTTGGGCATTTTAGTAGGATGTTGAAGGTTGAGATGGAGCCATTACATGAGCGGCTGGATAGGCTTGAGGTTAGTACGAGTGAAAAAAATTCAAATCCTAAAAATATGGGTAGAGAAGAAGAAGAGGAAGAGTTTGATTTTGGAGGAGAAGAGGAGAGCCAAAATGATAATTGGGGTAGGAATGGAAGAGGTAGAGGAATTGGTAGAGGTAGAAGAGAAGCCGTTCGGGGTAGATATGATGGGAATAGGGAAGATGGTAATATGGGTAGTATTAAGATGAAAATCCCTTCGTTCCATGGGAAATCTGATCCGGAGGCATATTTAGAGTGGGAAAAGAGGGTAGAGTTTGTGTTTGAGTGTCACCACTATTCCGAACAAAAGAAGGTGAGGTTGGCGGTGGTTGAATTTTTAGACTATGCTCTCATTTGGTGGGATCAATTAGTGACCACTAGGAGGAGGTACAATGAGAGGCCCATAGAAACTTGGGATGAGATGAAGAGAGTGATGAGAAAAAGGTTTGTGCCCAACCACTACTATAGGGAGATGTTTAAGAGGCTACAAACTTTAAGGCAAGGGGTGAAGAGTGTTGAGGACTACTATAAGGAGATGGAAGTAGTCATGATTAGGGCTAATATTGAGGAAGATAATGAGGCGACGATGGCTCGTTTTCTTTGTGGTTTGAACAGGAAAATTCAAGATCAAGTTGAGCTTCGGCACTACTTGGATCTAGACGAAATGGTGCAAATGGCCATAAAAGTGGAACAACAACTTAAAAGGCGTGGAGTTGGCCGCACCAATCAAACCGGAGGTTCATCATCTTCATGGCGATCAAATGTAGTGAAGCGTGAGGAGAATAAGGTGGTGAGCAAGCCCAAATTTGAGACCAAACAAGAATTACCTAAGCAAGGAGTGCAAGGTAAATCTGAAACTCCTTCTAATCGATCTAGAGATACTAAATGTTTTAGGTGTCAAGGGTTGGGTCATATTTCTAGTGAATGTCCTGATAAGAGGGTGATGATTTTGAATGACTATGGTGAGTATGAATCTCATAGTGAGGGTGATGATGATGATGAGATGCCTGCTTTAGAGGATCCTGACGAGGGGGATGAGGCGGTTATAGGTAAGGCACTAGTGACTAGGCGTATCATGAGTGCCCAAGTCAAGGAGGAGGAGACTAACCAAAGGGAGAACTTGTTCCACACTAGGTGTTTTGTGAATCAAAAGGTTTGCAATTTAATCATAGATGGGGGGAGTTGTGCTAATGTGGCTAGTGTTGAGATGGTGAAAAAATTGAGCTTGCCTACACTAAAGCACCCTCAACCATATAGACTTCAATTTTTGAATGATTGTGCGGAGGTGAAGGTGACAAAACAGGTGTTGGTGTCTTTTTCGATTGGGAAGTACATTGATGAGGTTTTATGTGATGTAGTGCCAATGCATGCTTGTCATATCTTGTTGGGTAGGCCTTGGCAATATGATAGGAAGGTGACTCATGATGGTTTCAAGAATAGGTATTCCTTTATGTTAAAAAAGGATTCCATTGTATTACTTCCTTTGTCCCCAAAGCAAGTGTTGGAGGAACATTTGAAAAAGAAAAAGAGAGATGAGGCCGAAAGAAAGAGTGAAATAAAAAGTGAGGTGGCCTTGGAAAATAAAAAGGAAATGGCTGAAAAAAAGAGTGATCAAAAGAGTGAGATAGCCATACAAAAGAGAAAGAAGAGGAAAGAAAATGAGAGGAAAGAGGCCAAAAAGAAAACATACATGGCCCAAAAAAGCGAGTTGAAGCAATTGATGCACACACATGAACCACTTGTGTTGATTCTTTATAAAGAGATCCTCTTTAACACAAGTGATATAGCCGGGTCCCTTCCGAGCATTGTTGTTTCACTTTTGCAGGAATTTGATGATATATTTCCGGAGGAGCTAACTCAAGGGCTACCACCATTGAGGGGGATTGAGCACCAAATTGAATTGGTGTCCGGGAGTGCATTTCCAAATCGTCCAGCTTATAGGAGCAATCCGGAGGAGGCTAAGGAGGTTCAACGGCAGGTAAGTGAGTTGTTAGATAGGGGTTTTGTGCGTGAGTCCATGTCTCCTTGTGCTGTACCTGTTTTATTAGTTCCTAAGAAAGATGGCTCATGGCATATGTGTGTGGATTGTAGGGCAATCAATAACATAACCATTAAGTATAGGCATCCCATACCTAGACTAGATGATATGTGTAACGACCCATTACAGGCCCAGTGGACCTCCCATACGGCCCACTGCCCCAATCGACCCAAGGCTATCCCGATCTTGGGCTCTGCTCTATGGGCCTTGGCCCATCTATGGAACTCTTCCCTCACGGGCTTTCCATAGGCGTCGTATGGGTTACTCATAGAACTCTCCAGCCCATGCACTGGAGTCTGTGCCTCCCCAGGATCGAACCTAAGACCACATGGATATATAGGTACTTAGCACAATCCTGGTACCAATTGAGCTAGT
>NC_133323.1:13188307-13236071 GCF_012295235.1 Primulina huaijiensis | reverse complement strand
GATAAGGAGTTCTACGCACTTGTGAGGACTCTAGAGACGTGGCAGCACTACTTAAGGCCTAAGGAGTTTGTGATTCATACGGATCATGAGTCTCTAAAGCACCTTAAGGGGCAACAAAAGCTGAACAAGCGACATGCCAAGTGGGTGGCATTCATAGAGACATTCTCCTACATGATCAAGTACAAACAAGGTAAGGAAAATGTAGTGGCCGACGCACTATCACGAAGGTACATACTTTTCTCTCCCTTGGAGTCTAAGATATTGGGGTTTGAGCATGTCAAGGAGTTGTATGTGCTAGATGAGGATTTTAAGAGTGTGTTTGAAACATGTATACATGGTCCACATGACAAATTTTATTTGCATCATGGTTTCTTGTTTAGAGAAGATAGGTTGTGCATCCCTAAATCATCAATTCGCGAATTACTTGTTAGGGAGGCACATGGGGGTGGTTTGATGGGACACTTTGGTGTGGAAAAAACTTTAAGTGCATTGCATGAACATTTCTATTGGCCACACATGAAGCGTGATGTTGCGCGTGTCTGTGATAAGTGCATAACTTGTAGACAAGCTAAGTATATGACACAACCAAATGGATTGTATACACCACTTCCTGTTCCTAGTGAGCCCTGGGTTGACATTTCTATGCACTTTGTTTTGGGGTTGCCTAGGACTAAGAATGGGAGGGATTCAATATTTGTTGTTGTTGATAGATTCTTTAAGATGGCACATTTCATTGCTTGTCACAAAACTGATGATGCTTCAAACATTGCGGATGTGTTCTTTAGAGAAGTCGTTAGGTTGCATGGCATGCCTAGGACTATTGTTTATGATCGCGATGTTAAATTCTTGAGTTACTTTTGGAAGACTTTATGGGCTAAACTTGGCACAAAATTGTTGTTTTCTACTACTTGTCATCCTCAAACGGATAGGCAAACTGAAGTTATTAGGAACACTTTTGCGTGCTATTCTTAAAAAGAACTTGAAGAATTGGGAAAATTGTTTGCCATTTGTTGAGTTTGCTTATAATCGTTGCGTGCATTCTACTACGAACTATTCGCCATTTGAAATTGTTTATGGTTTTAACCCTTTGACTCCGTTGGATTTGATGTCTTTACCTGTGAGTGAAAGGTTAAACATGGTTGGGAAAAAGAAGGCGGAATTTGTTAGGAGTTTGCATGAGAAGGTCAAAGCTAATATTGAAAAGAAGAATGAACAATACACAAAGCAAGCCAACAAGGGAAAGAAGAAGGTGATATTTGAGAAATGTGATTGGGTGTGGCTACACTTGAGAAAGGAAAGGTTACCCGAGAAGAGACGTTCAAAGCTGTTACCTAGGGGTGATGGACCATTTCAAGTCCTTGAAAGGATCAACGACAACGCCTACAAACTCGATCTACCAGGTGAGTATAACGTGAGTACTACTTTTAATGTTAGTGACTTGTCGTTGTTTGATGTAGGTGACGAACTAGATTTGAGGACAAATCCTTTTCAAGAAGGGGAGGATGATGCGAACACGGATGTGCACGTCCCAAGGAAAGCGTGGGATCCCTTAGAGTTACCTGCAGGACCAATCACGAGGGGACGACTGAAAAAGTTTAAAGAGGCGTTACATGGGCTTATGAGCAAGGAAGAAGGACTTACAAGCAAGGTGCAAAGTGCTGAAGGGTTCATGATGCATGGGAAGAAGTTTGGGAGCCAAAGGAACATTATTCAGGTTATAAATGAAGAGGAGTCCAGCAGCTTCGGCGCCCGAGCGGCCAAACATTACCGCCCGAGCGCCACACTTACTGTCCAAGGAGAAAATTTCCAGAACCCTCGGCGCCCGAGCGGTCACATTCTACCGCCCGAGCGCGAGTCATATTCGGGAAATTATTTGTTTCTTGATTTAGAGTTTTAATTATCTTGGTAACTAGATTTGATATCTTTTGATATATAAACCTATGATGGACGAAAATTGGGAGAACTTTTCAGAATATTATTGATTGAATATCAAACTTTGAGATTTTTCTCTCAACTTTCAAGGCTCTTGCTTTGTTCTTCAAAAAAAAAAAAAAAAATCAAACTTATCAAAGTTTTTAACTTTGTGGCGTTTGTCGATCGTGCTTGTCCGGATTGACTTAGACTTGTTCTTTGAAGGTTCGTCATAATTTTAGATTGTTTATCACGTGATTATTTGTTGCTAAACTTTTCATAGTTTAGAGGTGAAAATCACGACACACACACTTGATTCAAAAGATCGGGACAACACGAATTCCTTGTTCCATATTAAATTGAGGGTGCGATTCATATTTAATCGTGTTTGTTTTTATTCGTACGTGGATTCACATCAAAAGATCTTTTAGATGCACATATTCCTCCGGGGGAGGATTGGGCCGTGGGCATAAGGGTCTTTATAACACAATCAATAATTCGCTTCATTTTCAATTAGGCCTTGCTCTAGCTTCTTTAGGGGTTATTACTTCCTTAATAGCTCATCACATGTACTCTTTACTTGCTTATGCATTCATAGCACAATACTTTACTAATCAAGCTGCATTATATACTCATCACCAATATATCTCAGGATTCATCATGACAGGAGCTTTTGCTCATGGAGCTATATTTTTCATTAGAGATTACAATCCGGAGCAAAATGAAGATAATGTATTGGCAAGAATGTTAGACCATAAGTGTGGGGACCGGGACGCTAACTCGATTATCTTTGGGATTAAATTGTGCAGCAAACAAACAAGTGTATGAATCTATACAACAATTTATGTAACTTCTTATATAAATACCAGATCAAATGTCGAATCTATATAGTATCCATCATCAAACAAACTCAAGTCAGACTATACAACTAGGGTTTATCAATTCGACATCAACTTTGTATAAACAATCTACAACTAAGCCCGAAATCTCCACGCTAGTCTTGATCTCTTAATATCTTTGTGACCCTGCTCCTGTCCCACCTGTTGTCATGCACACATACAGACACAACAACAGCCGGAAACTCCGGTGAGAATAAATCCCAGTATAAAACATGTATACCTGCAATACATAAAATCATATGCATAAGCATAAACCATGTATCACGAATATGAATCATAATTTATGACACATTAGTGAATACAAATAAAACTCTTGACTCGATTCACATCTAAATCTAGGGATCCCAGTGTGAATAAGACGTAACAATCTCCCACCTACTCTCCCAATCGAGGTGGCGGTACGTCTTATTCCCAGACTTCGGTCATCTCTATATCGAATATCTACAATAGGAGTCGATCTTCTCCTACGCACATCGATACAACCGAACGTCCATTAGCTTGGCTGATCTGCCACAGACTCTCCTATCTCAATGCTTTAATATAGAGCTATATAAAGCATAAACACCTATCAACGTATAACAATCTAGTATGTGATTTTGGGACAACTCAAACCAAATCTGATTCGAGTTATATCTCACGATCAAACATTGAGTTATACCTTTCTTTCTGTCAATCTGATTCTGTCGAAGTTTCGAACTCAAAGCTGTCAATATCAATCTGAAATGATATATCGAATAGGCACAATATCAATAGTCAACTCAACTCAGATCTGTTCTGATTAAAACGTAATCTAATTCAATATCGAAGGCATAACGGTATAGTCTTGATATCCCCGTCAACACAGACAACAATAGATATCAACAACAAGCCATAATCAATAGCCAAACTAATCCATACTCTCAGAAATCTGAATAATCTCAATTCAATATCTGAAAAACCATAATAAATTCATAAAAACAGTTTGTTCTTCAATCTGTTCTCGATTATACGATGTCTAACATGTCAAGAACCTCATATATGAATTATATCCGATTCTGACAATACCATAATTTCAAATCATATCAAAACGTAATAACACTTACGTCCAATTGAAGCCTTTGTCGAGAGGATCTCAGAACTGAAGTCGGATTCAAATTCTGACGGACGAATTCCTCGCAAAATCACAAGTTCAAGCTTAAAAGAAACTTGCCAATTCCCCTGACATTCCTCGGTTTTTCTCTGAAATGGTAAGGACATTTGAAGGCTGTATATATATATCATGCATGGAAAGGACACTTGTCTTGGTCTTCTTGTTTCTCAGGCGGAGCTCGGGCGGCCAGAGTTTACTACTCGGGCGCGGAACGTTCTGCCCGAGTGTTCAACTTGTTACACACTGGCGCTCGGGCGGTCATTTTCTACCGCTCGAGCGCCAGACGTTCTGTCTGAGAACTTTGTTTGTTATCTACTGGCGCTCGGGCGGTCAAAAACTACCGCTCGGGCGCCAGAAGTTCTGTCCAAAGACAAAGCTGGTGGTGCATTGGCGCTCGGGTGGTCATCTTCTACCGCTCGGGCGCCAGATGTTCTGTCCAACATCTTGGCTTGTATTGCACCGATGCTCGCCTTCTCCACTTGAGCTCCTACAATCTCAATACTGTTAATTAACCCACTTCTGATTACAGTAATTACATCTCGGGCATTACATTTCTCCCCCCCTAAGATCTGATTTCGTCCCCGAAATCACAGGCAATCAAATCATATAAGCTAGAAATGTATAATAGAAGCTAAATAGAAACTCACATCAGTGAAATAACTCTGGTAATCTCTGCCTCATATTTGACTCAGTCTCCCAGGTAGCTTCTTCGATGCCATGACGACTCCACTGAACTTTCACAAGTGGAATAGTCTTCGTTTTGAGCTGCTTTTCTTTACGATCGAGAATCGGTATCGGCTTTTCGAAGTAACTCAGTGTCTCGTCAAGCTCGGCCTCATCTGGCTGAATCATATGTGAAGCATCAGAAATATACCTCCGCAATAAAGATACATGAAAGACATCATGTATTCCAGATAGAGAAGGCGGTAATGCAAGTCGATAGGCACGATCTCCTATCTTCTCGAGAATCTCATACGGCCCAATATAACGTGGAGACAGCTTCCCTTTCTTGCCAAATCTGACGACTCCTCTGAAAGGAGAAATCTTCAAGAATACTCGGTCTCCAGCCTCAAATACCAACGGTTTTCGTCGAACATTGGCATATTTGGCTTGTCTGTCTTGAGCTGTCTTCATTCTCTTCTGAATCAGCTTCACTTTTTCAGTCATATCTCTGATCATATCAGGTCCAATCTCAGGTACCTCAGAGATATCATCCCAATATAGAGGGGATCTGCACTTCTTTCCGTACAACGCCTCAAACGGTGCCAACTCAATACTCGTCTGATAGCTGTTGGTGTACGAAAACTCACAAAGTGGCAAGGCATCTTGCCAACTAGTGCTAAAATCAAGCACTACAGCTCTTAGCATATCCTCCAGTGTCTGGATAGTCCGCTCTGACTGTCCGTCAGTCTGTGGATGATATGTGGTACTCAGATGTAATTTCGTACCTATAGCTTGCTGCAAACTCTGCCAAAAGTGCGAAGTAAACCGAGGATCACGGTCTTAAACAATCGACTTCGGCACTCCGTGCAATCTTACCACTTCTCTGACATAAATCTCTGCCATCTGGTCATGTTTGTACGTCATCTTGTACTGAATAAAACATGCAGATTTGGTCAATCTGTCAATTACGAGCCAAATCACATCACAACCTCTGGAGGAAAGCGGAAATTGCGTCACAAAATCCATGGAAATGTGATCCCATTTCCATTAAGGAATAGACAAACTCTGTAACAAGCCTCCGGGTTTCTTTCTTTCAGCTTTTACCTGTTGGCAATTAAGACATCTGGATACAAACTCTGCAATATCGGCTTTCATTTGTTTCCACCAGAACTGTCTTTTCAAGTCATTATACATCTTTCTGCCACCAGGATGAATGCTGAATCGACTACAATGTGCCTCTGACAATATCTGTTGTCTCAACTCTGAAACATCTGGCACAACCAATCGATTATTCACATACAGTACATCCTCAGGTACCTGATATTCTGATCGATGCCCTGCTCTGACCATCGATATTGAGTTCTGTACATTTTGATAAACTTTCTGAGCCGCTTTAATATTTAAAATCAGCTCTGGTTCAGCTTGAACAGCATATAACCTCAATGGTCTACCATTTGTCTCAAATACCAATCCAGGCAAACAGCAATCTTCTATCAAATTCGAAACACCAATCGTCGATAAGGATAAAGAACATACCTTTCGACTCAGTGCATCAGCTGCTGCATTCGATCTTCCTGGATAATATTTGATCTCGCATTCAAAGTCCTTGAGCAAATCAAGCCATCTTCGCTGTCTCATATTCAGTTCTGACTGTGAAAACAAATATTTCAAATTTTATGATCAGAATAAATCTCAAACTTCTCCCCGTATAGATAATGTCGCTATATCTTCAATGCAAAGACGATGGCTGCCAATTCAAGATCATGAATTGGGCAGCGAGTCTCGTGTGTCTTTAACTGTCTCGAGGCATAAGCAATGACATGCCCTCGCTGCATCAACACACAACCCAATCCTCTGTGAGAAGCGTCACAGTAAACAACAAAATCACCAGTACCTGACGGAATAGTCAACACAGGAGCACTGGTCAATCTCTTCTTCAACTCTAAGAAGCTAGATCACATGTCTCTGACCAAACAAAAGGCGCATTCTTCTCAGTCAACTGAGTAATCGGCTTCGCAATACTGTAAAAATCTTTGATGAATCGTCGATAGTACCCGGCTAAACCCATGAAACTGCGTATCTCTTGCACTGATGTCGGTCTCGGCCAAGCAATCACAGCCTCAACCTTACTATGGTAAACCGAAATACCCTTTCCAGATACAATATGTCCCAAAAAGACAACTTGATTCAACCAAAATTCACATTTTGACAGCTTGGCATACAATTTCTCATTTCTTAAAGTTCTCAATACAGTTCTCAAATGTTCATGATGCGAACACGGATGGTCAAGCTCCAAGGAAAGCATGGGATCCTTTAGAGTTGCCAGAGGGACCAATCACGAGAGGACGGCTAAAGAAATTCAAAGAGGCACTACAAGGGCTTATGAGCAATGAAGAAGGAGTTACAAGCAAGGTGCAAAGTGCTGAAGGGTTCGTGATGCATGGGAGTAAGTTTGGGAGTCATAAGAATACCATTCAAGTGATGAATGAAGAAAACGTCCAGAATGCTCCGCGCCCGAGCGGTAAAATACTACCGCCCGAGCGTCAAACGCACTGCCCCAGAGTTGATTTCCAGAACCCTCGTCGCTCGAACGGTAATATCCTACCGCCCGAGCGCGAGTCAGATGTGAGAAAATCTTTAGTTTCCTAGTTAAAGTTTAATTGATCTTGGTAACTTGATTTTGAGAATCTTCAGATAGTACACAATATTATGGACGAAATTTTACACACAAGACAAATTATTATTATTGAGTTTATCAAACTTTGAGTTTTTCTCTCAAACTTTTTCAAAGCTTTGCTTTGTAATCAAAATCAAACTTATTAAAGTTTTAACTTTGTGGCGTTTGTCGATCGTTCTTGTGCGGATTGTCAAGGGCTTGTTCTTTGAAGGTTCGTTATAAATTCGGTTGTTTATTTTCCGTGATTATTTGTTGCTAAACTTTTCATAGTTTAGAGGTGAAAATCACACACACACTTGATTCAAAAGATCGGGACAACACATCGATCCTTGCTTGTTATTGAATAGAGGGCGCGATTCTATTTTAATCGTGTTTGCTATTTATTCGTACGAGGATTCGTATCATTTGGTATCAGAGCTTAGGTTCATTGAATTTAAGTAAGTTTATCACGTTATTATCTCGTCTATTATCAGATCTGTTATCCTTTCGTTCCTTTTTAAGATCTATATTTTTAGTATATCGCTCTTTGTCAGTTTCTGAAATTTTTGGTGATTTTTTTTGTTAGGATTTTCGAGAAAGTACTCAAAAAAAAAAAAAAGAGTACCAAAAATCCGAAAATTCACCATTTTTTTTCTTTTTTGTATTTTGTTCTATTCTTTTTTTGAGTCATATACAAGAGTCTCACACAATCGGAAAAAAAAATTTACCTTCAAATTGCTTGTCTACGCAGTCTAAGTAAGTCGATCACAATTGTTCACAAGTTGAACTTGATTGTTTGATATTCAAATACAAAGCTTGAATGCACTTTCGAGAGAAACATCAAATTCGAGTGGAAACATTTGAGTGTGAGTGTTATTTCTTTGGAGTGACTAGTGAGTATTTGTTGTGAGGAAAAAAAAAGTATATATACGAGGGGAGAGACGAGTGATTTTCTTTGGAGTGATCGTGAGAATTTTGGGTGAGGCATATTTTGTTTTCTACTAACGTTTTCTTCCAGGTACAAATCTGAAATTAAATGGAGAAGGAGGTAGGAGATAGTTCGAACCCGGGGTTGTCTAAGGTCCAAATGGAGGCGTTGTTTGGACATTTTAGTAGGATGATGAAGTTAGAGTTGGAGCCATTACATGAGCGGTTGGATAGGCTTGAAGTTAGTACTAGTGGAGATAAACCTAAGCCTAAAGATTTGGGTAGGATAGAAGAAGAGGAAGGTTATGATTTGGGAGGAGATAAGGAGAGCCAAAATGAAAATTGGGGTATGAATGGAAGAGGTAGAGGATTTGGTAGAGAAGGGAGAGAAGCCACACGGGGTAGATACAATGACGGGAATAGAGAAGATGGTAATATGGGTAGTATTAAGATGAAGATTCCTTCGTTGCATGGGAAATCTGACCCGGAGGCATACTTAGAATGGGAAAAGAGGGTAGAGTTTGTGTTTGAATGTCACCACTACTCCGAACAAAAGAAGGCTAGGTTGGCGGTGGTGGAATTTCTAGACTATGCTCTCATTTTGTGGGATCAATTAGTGACCACTAGGAAGAGGTATAATGAGAGACCCATTGAAACTTGGGATGAGATGAAGAGGGTAATGATGAAGAGGTTTGTGCCCAACCACTACTATAGGGAGATGTTTAAGAGGCTACAAACTTTGAGACAAGGGGTAAGGAGTGTTGAGGACTACTATAAGGAGATGGAGGTAGTCATGATTAGGGCAAATATTGAGGAAGATAGTGAGGCGACGATGGTTCGTTTTCTTTGTGGTTTGAACAGGGAGATTCAAGATCAAGTGGAGCTTCGGCACTACTTGGATCTAGACGAAATGGTGCAAATGGCCATAAAAGTGGAGCAACAACTCAAGAGGCGTGAAGTTGGCCGCACCAATCAAACCGGGGGTTCATCATCTTCTTGGCGACCAAATGTGGCAAAACGTGATGAAAATAAGGTGGTGATCAAACCCAAGGTTGAGAC
Source organism: Primulina huaijiensis (assembly GCF_012295235.1). NCBI lineage: Eukaryota > Viridiplantae > Streptophyta > Magnoliopsida > Lamiales > Gesneriaceae > Primulina > Primulina huaijiensis. The sequence goes on along the minus strand of NC_133323.1, from coordinate 13,226,827 downwards.
CAAACAAGAGGCGCCTAAACAAAGAGTGCAAGGTAAATCTGAAACTCCGTTTAATCGATCTAGAGATGTTAAATGTTTTAGGTGTTAAGGGTTAGGTCATATTTCTAGTGAATGTCCTAATAAAAGGGTAATGATTTTAAATGACTATGGTGAGTATGAATCTCATAGTGAGGATGATGATGATGATGATGAGATGCCTGCATTAGAGGATCCTGACGAGGGTTATGAGGCAGTTGTAGGTGAAGCACTAGTGACTAGGCGAATCATGAGTGCCCAAGTCAAGGAGGAGGAGACTAACCAACGAGAGAACTTGTTCCATACTAGGTGTTTTGTAAATCAAAAGGTTTGCAATCTCATCATAGATGGGGGGAGTTGTACTAATGTAGCAAGTGTTGAGATAGTAGAAAAATTGAGTTTACCTACATTAAAGCATCCTCAACCATATAGGCTTTAATGGTTGAATGATTGTGCGGAGGTGAAAGTTACAAAACAATTGCTAGTGCCTTTTGCTATTGGGAAGTATGTGGATGAGATCTTGTGTGATGTGGTACCCATGCATGCATGTCATATCTTGTTGGGTAGACCTTGGCAATATGATCGGAGGGTGACACTTGATGGGTTCAAGAATAGGTACTCCTTTGTATTGAAGAAAGAAACCATTGTATTACTTACTTTGTCCCCGAAACAAGTGTTGGAGGAACATTTGAAAAAAAAACAGAGAGATGAGGCCGAAAAAAAGAGTGAACTAAAAAGTGAGATGGCCTTTGAGAATAAAAATGAAATGGCTGAAAAAAAGAGTGATCAAAAAAGTGAGTCGGCCATACAAAAGAAAAATGAGAGGAAAGAAAATGAGAGGAAAGAGGCAAAAAAAAATCATATATGGCCCAAAAAAAGTGAGTTGAAGCAATTGATGCATACACATGAACCAGTTGTGTTGATTCTTTATAAAGAGATCCTCTTTAACACAAGTGATATAGCAGAGACCCTTCCGAGCATTGTTGTTTCACTTTTGCAGGAATTTGAAGATGTATTTCCGGAAGAGTTACCTCAAGGCTTACCACCATTGAGGGGAATCGAGCACCAAATCGAGTTCGTGCCTGGGAGTGCATTGCCAAATCGTCCAGCTTATAGGAGCAACCCGGAGGAGACCAAGGAGCTTCAACGGCAGGTAAGTGAGTTGTGAGATAGGGGTTTTGTGCGTGAGTTCATGTCTCCTTGTGCTGTACCTGTTTTGCTAGTACCTAAGAAGGATGGATCATGGCGTATGTGTGTAGATTGAAGGGCAATCAATAACATAGCCATTAAGTATAGGCATCCCATACCTAGACTAGATGATATGTTAAATGAATTGCATGGTGCATGTGTCTTCAGTAAAATTGACTTGAAGAGTGGTTATCACCAAATTAGGATGAGGGAAGGTGATGAGTGGAAAATTGCTATTAAAACCAAGTATGTGTTATATGAGTGGATGGTAATGCCATTTGGCTTAACTAACGCCCCTAGCACCTTTATGAGGTTAATGAATCATGTTTTGCGTGCACACATAGGAAAGTTTGTTGTTGTTTATTTTGATGATATCCTAGTGTAAAGCAAAAACTTGGATGAGCATGTTAATCACTTGAGACTTGTACTAACCATACTAAGGGCTGAAAATTTGTATGCTAACTTAAAGAAATGTGATTTTTGTACAAGCAAACTTGTCTTTCTTGGTTTTGTGGCAAGCTCACAGGGTATACAAGTGGATGAAGACAAGGTAAGTGCCATTCGAGATTGGCCAACGCCTATTACTGTCGGTCAAATTCGAAGTTTTCATGGTCTTGCAAGCTTCTATAGGAGGTTTGTAAAGGATTTTAGCACACTAGCAGCACCAATGACGGCGGTGATCAAGAAGAACGTCCCATTCCATTGGGACGAGGAGCAAGAGAAGTCTTTTAATCATATTAAGCAAAAGTTAATTAATGCTCCTTTACTTGTTTTACTTGATTTTGCTAATACCTTTGAAATTGAATGTGATGCTTCAGGTGTAGGTATTGGTGGAATTTTGATGCAAGGAGGTCGACCGGTGGCGTATTTTAGCGAGAAACTAAATGGAGCCGCCCTGAACTATCCCACGTATGATAAGGAGTTCTACGCTCTTGTGAGGACTCTAGAGACGTGGCAGCACTACTTAAGGCCTAAGGAGTTTGTGATTCATACGGATCATGAATCCCTAAAGCACCTTAAGGGGCAACAAAAGCTGAACAAGCGGCATGTTAAGAGGGTGGCATTCATTGAAACGTTCCCATACATCATCAAGTACAAACAAGTTAAGGAAAATGTAGTGGCCGACGCACTATCACGGAGGTACGTTGTGGGGACCCGGGCTCTAACTCAATTATCTTTGGGATTAAGTGGATCTTTGCTAGAAAATGTGGGTCAAAATTTTTCTTTTTAACAAGTATAAACAATTGTATATAAATCATACACAAATGATATTTCTATTTTATTTCAACTGAAGTAAATACATGTCTTGATTCATTACAGTCATACAAACTAGCGTTTTTTAAAAAACAACTACAGATCAACATGTAGAACCACTAGTTCATTGTCTATGCCCGTAATCACCACGCTATCTCGATCTCTCATCTTTGTCTCTACCCTGATCATGTCTCACCTGTTGTTATGCACACATACAGACACAACAACAGCCGGATACTCTGGTGAGAACAAATCCCAGTATAAAACATGTATACATGCATGTCATGCAATTGAATACAAAATCATAATACATGAATCATTAATCGTAAGACATTAATGAATACAGATAACACATATTCGACTCTTATTCTTGACTCGATTCATATCTAAATCTAGGGATCTTGGTGTGAATAAGATGAAACAAGTCTCCCACCTACCCTCCAAATCGTGGTGGCGGTACGTCTTATTCCTAGACTTTGGCCCTATCTGTATCGAATATCTACAACCGGAGTCGATCTTCTCCTGTGCTTCGATACCACCGAACGTCTAGATCTTCGCAATTCTGCCAATGACTCTCCTATCTCAATGATTATACATAAATCAAAATAAAGCACAAGCATAGCAAGGTATAGAAATCTAGTATGTGATTTTGGGAAACTCGAATCAAATCTAACTCGAGTTGTATCTTCCCGAACCAACATGAATTATACATTTCTTGTCGTAGTTTCGGTTGAATAAGTCGAAGTCTTGAAATCTCGATATCAAATATACCAACACAGATGTGCAACGACATGTATAAATGTACCATATCAACCTCTAACTCAAAGGAACACACATATGGATCAATATTCAATCTCGGTATATTTCGACGGCGTAACGGCGTAATCTCGCGATACCGGTCAACTCAATTATCAATAATCAATATCAATAACTCATAATCAACCCAAATATATTCCATCATCTCAAAATCTACATAACTCAAATCAAGACATGCTGAAATTTATACAAAAATCGCATATCATAACCGTTCTTCGATCCGGTTGCGAATAAACGTTCCCAATAATCACAAGAACAAATAATAACAATCAAACTCTGATTTCTCCAATCATCTCAACTTCAAAACATGCTGAATGTATTAATACTTACATCCTTCTGAAGCTAATAATAAGAGGAGCACAAATATAGTCTCGGATTCAAATTCGGTTGGCCGGATCTTGCGAAACCATCAATCTAAGATAGGATGCAACTTTGAAGGAAATTCTGAAGCTTTTCTTGTCTCTGTCTCATCCATATCAAGCTGGGAATGAAGATAACACATTATATATGTATGGCAAGGACACATGGCTTATTCTTTGCTCTGCACGTCTCGCGCATATGCGCGACCCTCACTAGCGCATGTGCGCGAGACTTTCGGTCTCGGCGCTTGGCTGTATCAGCTGCTCGCGCATATGCGCGCACCTACTTGGCGCACATGCGCGACATTCTCTGGAAATAACATCTTGGCTACTGGACACCTCGCGCATATGCGTGCCTCTTGTCGCGCATATGCGCGAGACCTTCGTCTCGGCACATCTTGGAATCGCACAGCTCGCGCATATGCGCGTCCACCAGCCGCGCATATGCGCGAGACCTTCTGTCCTCGCACATATTCACAACTCAACAATTCCAATCCAAATCTCGACGTGCTCTGTCTATAATCATATCAATCAATCAAATACTCATCTCAGACTAACAGGATAAAATATCGGGCATTACATTTCTCCCCCTCTAAGATATGATTTCGTCCCCGAAATCTCAAGCAATCAATCAAAGCTTGTAAAGAAAGCAATATATTCAAAAGCTAAATAAATACTTACGTCATGAAAATAACTTTGGATATTTCTGTCTCATTTCTGATTCTGTCTCTCAGGTCGCTTCTTCAGTGCCATGACGACTTCATTGGACTTTCACCAGCGGAATAGTCTTCGTTCTGAGTTGTTTGTCCTTCTGATCAATAATCTGAATCGGCTGCTCAAAATAACTCAAAGTCTCATTGAGTTCGGCCTCGTCAGGCTGAAGAATATGAGAAGTATCTGGTTGATATTTCCGTAGCATTGACACATGAAAAACATCATGTATCCCGGATAAAGAAGGAGGAAGAGCCAATCGATATGCACAATCGCCAATCTTTTCAAGAATTTCGTACGGACCGATGTATCTAGGAGACAACTTACCGTGTTTACCAAATCTGACAACACCTCTGAAAGGAGAAATCTTCAGGAATACTCTGTCTCCCTGTTCAAACACTAACGGTCGACGACGTACATTCGCATACTTGGCTTGTCTATCCTGAGCTGTTTTCATTCTTTTCTGGATCAGTCTTACTTTATCAGTCATCTCTCGGATCATATCAGGCCCAAGCTCTGGTACTTCTGAGATCTCATCCCAATACAGCGGAGATCTGCACTTCTTTCCATATAAAGCCTCAAACGGTGCCATCTCAATGCTCGTCTGATAGCTGTTGTTGTACGAGAATTCACAAAGAGGGAGTGAATCTTGCCAACTAGTGCCAAAATGTAGCACTACTGCCCTTAGCATATCCTCTAAAGTCTGGATAGTCCGCTTTGACTGTCCATCTGTCTGGGGATGGTAAGCAGTACTCAGGTGCAATGTCGTACCTAAATCCTGTTGCAAACTGTGCCAAAAGTGTGAAGTGAATCATGGATCACGATCTGATACGATCGACTTCGGCACACCATGCAATCTGACTATCTCACACGTATATCTCTGACATCTTATCATATCGATACGTCATTCTGTATGGGATAAAACATGCTGATTTGGTCAATCTGTCTATCACAACCCAAATCGCATCACAACCCCGAGATGATCGTGGTAACTTCGTAATAAAGTCCATGGAAACGTGATCCCATTTCCATTCAAGAATAGATAACCTCTGAAGTAAACCTCCGGGCTTCTTTCTCTCGGCCTTCACCTGTTGGCAAATCAAACATTTCGACACAAACTCTGCAATGTCTGATTTCAGCTTTGTCCACCAAAACTGTGTTTTTAGATCGTTGTACATCTTTCTGTCACAAGGATGAATACTGAACCGACTACAGTGTGATTCTGATAGAATCTGTTGTTTCAAATCTGAAACATCTGGCACAACAAGACGGTTATTTACATATAGAACATGATCATGTACCTGATACTCTGAGTGATGTCCCGATCTTACCATCTGAATCGACTTCTGAACATTCGGATCATTTTTCTGTGCTTCTTTAATGCGAACAATCAGATCTTGTTCCATTTGAATCGCAGCAAGTCGCAATGGTCTACAATCTGTATCAAATACTAATCCAGACAAACAGCAATTCTCAATCAAATTAGAAACACCTATCGTCGATAAGGATAAAGCACATACTTTTAGACTCAAGGCATCTGCTGCTGCATTTGATTTTCCTGGATAATACTTGATCTCACAATCAAAGTCTTTAAGCAAATCAAGCCATCTTCGCTGTCTCATATTCAGTTCTGACTGTGAAAACAGATACTTCAGGCTTTTGTGATAAGAATAGATTTCAAACTTCTCGCCGTATAGATGGTGTCGCCATATCTTGAGTGCAAATACAATGGCCGCAAATTCAAGATCATGAATTGGGTACCGAGTCTCGTGTGGTTTCAATTGTCTCGAGGCATATGCAATCACATTTCCTCGCTGCATAAGAATACATCCTAACCCTTTGTGAGATGCATCATTATATACAATGAAATCACCCGTACCTGAAGGTATCGTCAATACTGGAGCACTGTTCACTCGTCTCTTCTACTCCAAGAAGCTAGACTCACGAGCTTCAGACCACACAAATGGCGTATTCTTTTGTGTCAACTGGGTAATCGGCTTTGCGATAATGGAGAAATCTTTGATGAATCGTCGATAGTATCCTGCTAGACCCATGAAACTTCGTATTTCTGGCACAGAAGTCGGTCTAGGCCAACTGATTACAGCTTCAACCTTACTTGGATCAACAGAAATACCGTCTCCAGATATGATATGCCCCAAAAAGACAACCTGTCTCAACCAAAACTCGCATTTTGACAGTTTAGCATATAATTTCTAATTTCTCAGCGTCTGCAACACAATTCCTAAGTGTTCGGCATGCTCAAACAAACTCTTGGAATATACCAAAATATCATCGATAAAAACAATTACAAACTCATCCAGATATTTCTGAAAGACATGATTCATCAGTCCCATAAACACCCTTGGAGCATTTGTTAAACCGAAAGGCATTACAATAAATTCATAATGTCTGTACCTAGTTCGGAATGCTGTCTTCGGTATATCCACATCTCGGACTCTCAGCTGGTGATATCTTGATCTCAGATCGATCTTGGAATAGACATAGGATCCCTGCAACTAATCAAATAAATCGTCGATACGAGGCAATGGGTATTTGTTCTCTAACGTCGCCTTGTTCAGTTGCCGGTAATCAATACACAATCTCATCGAACCGTCTTTCTTTCGCACAAATAGCACTGGAGAGCCCCAAGGAGAAACACTCGGTCTGATATATCCCTTGGATAGAAGATCTTCTAATTGTGTTTTCAGTTCTTTCAGTTCAATAGGTGACATTCTGTACGGAGCTCGGGATATTGGAACAGTACCTGGAATGAGATCGATGCTAAAATCTACCTCTCGAGCTGGAGGTAATCCTGGAATCTCATCGGGGAATACATCGGCAAATTCACGTACTACTGGCAGATCTGCCAATGACGGGCTCGATTTCAGTAGATCTACTGAATAGACAAGGAACCCTTCTGCTCCTCTCTGTAACAATCGTGTCATCGTCAAAACAGATACTAAGGGAATCCGAGATCCGGAACCCTTACCGTAGAATTTTCATTCGTCAGCCATTTCTGGTCTGAACCTTACAATCTTCTGGAAACAATCTGCAGTGGCTCGGTACTTTGTTAACATATCCATACCGACAATACAATCAAAATCAGATAACCCAAGCACAACACAGTCTAACTCAATCTCGTGACCCTCGAACTGTAGCATACACTGTCTAACTGAAGTCATTGATATAAGACCACTTCCCAACGGAGAAGTAACAGACACTACGGCAGATAATGACTCGACAGGCAATGCATGTATCAATGCAAAACGTTCTGATATAAATGTATGAGATGCACATGTATCTATCAATACATAGGCAGGATAGCCGCAAAGAAAACAGTTACCTGCGATCACATCATCTGGTGCATCTTGGGCCTACTCTTCTAAGGCCCGAGATTTTGATTCCATTAATCTGAGATTATTGATTTTTGAATTGATATGATTATAGATGGACCATTCCGGGACCAGATTGGGTGAAGCATGGATTGATGTATATTTTTGTACAGAACTGTTGGCGCCCGAGCGGTAGACAAGGGCCGCCCGAGCGCCAATGCATCACAAGAACGCGTTTTGGACAGAGAGTCTGGCGCCCGAGCGGTAGTTTTTGACCGCCCGAGCACCAGTGTTCAATAGCATTATGTTCGGGCAGAAGATGTGGTGCCCGGGCGGTAGTTTGTGACCGCCCGAGCACCAGTGTACAACAAGTTAGGTACCGTACAAAGTGTTCGGCGCCCGAGTGGTAATTTGTGACCGCCCGAGCGCCGCCTGAAATATGTGAAAAGAGGACACGTAACTTAGACATGAAACTTGATATATATAAAGTGCAATTCATTCAATTCCTCCAAGAACAAGAAACGAGAAAAGCTCCGGGGAAACTACGAGAAATCTTTACGCCTTTTATCTTGTAGATTTGTGATTTACGAAAGATCCGTCCGTCCGATTTTAAATCCGACTTCAGTACTATGTTCCTATCGACAAAGGCTTCAACTGGACGTAAGTTTTACTACGTTTTGAGATGATTTGAAATTATGGTATTGCCAGAATCTGATATGATTCCTATATAATGTTCTTGATATGTTAGACATCATATAATCGAAACCGGATTGAAGAACGGATACCATATAGAATTGTTATGAATATCAGAGTTGATTTGACTGAGATTGATATCAGATTTGTATTGTTATTGATTATAAGTTGCGAGAACGGATATCTGTTGATTTGTAGTGTTGGGTATATTGAGATTATGCAGTTATGCTGTCGAAACAGAATTTGATTTCGTTCTGATTATATCCAGTATTGAATTGATTGGTGTATTGATATTGTACTCCTCGATATTGTCATTCCCAGATTGAGTATTTACAGGCCTTGAGTTCGAGACTTCGACAGAGTCAGATTGACAGAAAGAAAGGTATAATTCAATGTTGATTCGGGAAGATACAACTCGAGCTAGATTCGACTTGAGTTTCCCTAAATCACATACTAGATGATTCTTACTTTGTTATGCCTTATTTATTTATCATAAAGCATTGAGATAGGAGAGTCCTTGGTAGATTAGCCAAGCAGGATGTTTGGTTGTGTCGAAGGGCGTAGGAGAAGATTCACTCCTATTGTAGACATTCGATACAGAGGACCGAAGTCTGGGAATAAGACGTACCGCCACCACGATTGGGAGAGTAGGTGGGAGACTTGTTACGTCTTATTCACACCGGGATCCCTAGACTTAGATATGAGTCGAGTCAAAGAATAAGAGTCGAAGAATTTTATCTGTATTCACTAATGAGTCATAATTAATGAGTCACGTGTTATGATTTTGTATTTACTTGCATGACATGCATGTATACATGTTTTATACTGGGATTTGTTCTCACCGGAGTTTCCGGCTGTTGTTGTGTCTGTATGTGTGCATGACAACAGGTGGGACAGGATCGGGGTCACTCAGAGGATGAGAGATCGAGGTTAGAGTGGTGATTACGGGCATAGCAGAGGAACTAGTAGTGTTTACATTTGAGAAATAATGTGTAATAAACTCTAGTTGGTACGATTTGAATGGAACCAGACGTGTATATACTTTTGTTAAAATAAAATAAAGATGTTGTTTGTGTATGATTTATATACAATTGTTTTTGATATTAAAAGAAAAATTTTGACCCACATTTTCTAGCAAAGATCCACTTAATCCCAAAGATAAGTGAGTTAGAGCCCGGGTCCCCACATCTTCTGTCAGTGCAAATACTCGAGCCTGCTGTCTAGGAGGCTGGCTCACTGTCTGGCTACCTCTGGCTTGGGGCTGGGTCTGTGTAGGGGTTGGCTGAAAGGAATGAACAGATGAAGCTTGCCTCTCAGGCTGATTTACGGAACCAGATGCTCCTACACTCTGAGCTTGCTGTATCCCTTTCTGTGGACAAACCCTGGCGAAGTGTCTTGCTGTCTGCAGATATTGCAGCGACCCATCACGCCCTGACACTGTTCAGTGGCATGTCTACCTCCACAAGAGCTGCAATACACACCTGTATATTCTGTACTCTGACCAGGACCTCTCTGTCGTGATCCACTGGAGCTCGTCGATTTGCTCCCTGATCTCTTGAACTGTTTTCCTTTCGCTTTCAACTTGTCTTTTCTCCCGCTGCTACTACCACTGCTCTCGAATCTGGGAGGAAATTGGAAAGAGGGCTGTGGTGGTCTTGGACTCGGAGTGACATAAGGAGTGCTTCGTTGCCTAAGTAGTCCAGCTTTTGCTCCCTTGGCATGGTTCAACGCTTCAGCGAAGGTGTTAGGTCTACCTGTATTCACCAAGGTAAAAATATTTGGATTCAAGCCATTAATAAACTGATCTGCAATGGCCTCATCATTTTCTGCAACATGAGGGGCAAATCGGAGCAATGCAGAGAACTTAGCAACATAGTCTTCAATGTTCAGCTGTCCCTGTCTCAAATTGGCAAATTCAGCACCTTTGTCTTTTCGTTAGGACACGGGAAAGAATCGTTGATAGAACTCTGCTTTGAAAACTTTCCAAGTGACCTCTGTGCCACGCTGCTCCAAGGCTCTTTTCGTGGTAAGCCACCAGTTCTTTGCAACTTCTTGCACTTGATGCCCAATAATTTTAACTCGTCGCTCGTCAGTGTAGTCAAGAGAGTCAAATAACATCTCGATGTCATCGAGCCAACTTTCACATTCAACTGAATTTTCTGCGCCCTTCAGTGTCGGTGGTCGGAATGACTGAAACCGCTTTAACAAAGTCTCCATCGGTATAGTGGTCACATCCATCGGATCATTGGATGTACTGCCCTGTTCTGGTGGCCGACCTGCTACTGGTTGCGGTACTCGTCGAGGAGGCATATCTGATTATCAAACGGATTAGTACACAATATGTCTCAGTCCTCCTCTGATCATATACCGCTGATCTAGAATCGGTTCTGATTCAGTCTTTGCAAATAGATGCTGTAATCAACTCAGATAACAATACAACATATAATAGTTAAAGTAATAAATCATGCTAGCACAATAAGAGCAAGGAAGAAAAATTCGTTCTAACTCCGCTCATTCTATTCTATTTCAGTCTAAAGGATCTATCGCTCTGATACCACATGTTGTGGGGACCCGGGCTCTAACTCAATTATCTTTGAGATTAAGTGGATCTTTGCTAGAAAATGTGGGTCAAAATTTTGCTTTTTAACAAGTATAAACAATTGTATATAAATCATACACAAATGATATCTCTATTTTATTTCAACTGAAGTAAATACATGTCTTGATTCATTACAGTCATACAAACTAGCGTTTTTTAAAAAAAAACTACAGATCAACATGTAGAACCACTAGTTCATTGTCTATGCCCGTAATCACCACGCTATCTCGATCTCTCATCTTTGTCTTGACCCTGATCCTGTCCCACCTGTTGTTATGCACACATACAGACACAACAACAGCCGGATACTCCGGTGAGAACAAATCCCAGTATAAAACATGTATACATGCATGTCATGCAATTGAATACAAAATCATAATATATGAATCATTAATCGTAACACATTAATGAATATAGATAACACATCTCCGACTCTTATTCTTGACTCGACTCATATCTAAATCTAGGGATCCCTGTGTGAATAAGACGTAACAAGTCTCCCACCTACCCTCCAAATCGTGGTGGCGGTATGTCTTATTCCTAGACTTCGGCCCTGTCTGTATCGAATATCTACAACCGGCGTCGATCTTCTCCTGTGCTTCGATACCACCAAACATCTGGAACTTGGCAATTCTGCCAATGACTCTCCTATCTCAATGCTTATACATAAATCAAAATAAAACACAATCATAGAAAGGTATAGAAATCTAGTATTTGATTTTGGGAAACTCGAATCAAATCTAACTCGAGTTGTATCTTCCCGAACCAACATGAATTATACCTTTCTTGTCGTAGTTTCGATTGAATAAATCGAAGTCTTGAAATCTCGATATCAAATATACCAACACAGATGTGCAACGACATGAAAAAATGTACCATATCAACCTCTAACTCAAAGGAACACACATATGGATCAATATTCAATCTCGGTATATTTCGACGGCGTAACGGCGTAATCTCGCGATACCGGTCAACTCAATTATCAATAATCAATATCAATAACTCATAATCATCCCAAATATATTCCATCATCTCAAAATCTACATAACTCAAATCAAGACATGCTGAAATTTATACAAAAATCGCATATCATAACCGTTCTTCGATCCGGTTGCGAATAAACGTTCCCAATAATCACAAGAACAAATAATAACAATCAAACTCTGATTTCTCCAATCATCTCAACTTCAAAACATGCTGAATGTATTAATACTTACATCCTTCTGAAGCTAATAATAAGAGGAGCACAAATATAGACTCGGATTCAAATTCGGTTGGCCGGATCTTGCGAAACCATCAATCTAAGCTAGGATGCAACTTTGAAGGAAATTCTGAAGCTTTTCTTGTCTCTGTCTCATCCATATCAAGCTGGGAATGAAGATAACACATTATATATGTATGGCAAGGACACATGGCTTATTCTTTGGTCTGCACGTCTCGCGCATATGCGCGACCCTCACTGGCGCATGTGCGCGAGACTTTCGGTCTCGGCGCTTGGCTGTATCAGCTGCTCGCGCATATGCGCGACATTCTCTGGAAATAACATCTTGGCTACTGGACACCTCGCGCATATGCGTGCCTCTTGTCGCGCATATGCGCGAGACCTTCGTCTCGACACATCTTGGAATCACACAGCTCACGCATATGCGCGTCCACCAGCCGTGCATATGCGCGAGACCTTCTGTCCTCACACATATTCACAACTCAACAATTCCAATCCAAATCTCAACGTGCTCTGTCTATAACCATATCAATCAATCAAATACTGATTCGAGTACCTGTACTATCAGTCTTTTTGCCTTGTTCTGTTCCTTGTCTCTTCTGAAAGTACTGCTGCCTTCGTTGTTGCATGTCCCTGTTAATGTCATGTTCATCTTGTTCTGCCATAAGTGCTCTTTCTACTATCTCCCCGTATGTAGCAACTTTCGACATGCGTACATCTCTTTTAATTTCAGAGCGAAGTCCCCGCATGAAGTGTTGGCCCTTACTTGTGTCATCTTGTGCCATATACGGTACATATTGGACACCAGCCTCAAATTGTTGTATGTATTCTGTCATTGACATGGTTCCTTGCTGCAGGTTAAGGAAATCGCTGGCTTTCTTTGCTCGTACATCTTTACTAAAATACTTGTTGTAAAAAACGGTTTTGAAAGTTTCCCATGTCAATGATCCAACCGGTAATGCAACCCTTGCACTCTCCCACCATATTCTTGCATGTTTTGTTAATAAAAAGACGGCACAAGTTACTTTGTCAACATCTTCCATATGAAGGTAGGAGAATATGGACTCCAATGACTTAATCCACACTTCTGCTACTGCTGGATCGGTGCTTCCCATGAATTCCGGAGGATTCAGACGCCGAAAAGGATCATACACATCAGTTTGAACAGGCCCTTGTCTGGGGATCATGGCTTGTGCATGTGCCTGCTCATGTGTAGTCCTTTGCATCTCCAGTAATTGATGTATCTGCTCCCCATGGACTTTCGCTTGTTGTTGGAGCAGCTGAGCAAAATCATCTATAGGTCGTGGTGCACTGCCCTCACCTTCGACCGCTGGTGCTTTGCCCTTAGATGACTCTCCTTCATGCAACTTACTTTAAGGTGGCATCGTCGCTTATCTTAACCTACATATAGTTCACATAGACACATAACTTAGCATAAACTATGGGATACAAAGATACTTACTTGCCGAGTTCTCCATGTGGATGAAGTGCAGTGGCTTCCCTGTCGAAGAACCGTGGGCTCTTATACCAACTAAAATGTCACACCCTTACTATATACTTAGCATAATTACCATAATCAAAATAAGGTTTGAATGATATAACTATAGTATGAAGCAAATCAAACAAGAGGCATCACTTTGACCGTTTATAAAAATTTTGGCATGATGTCCCTATATTTTGTATACACCAAAAACTCAAGCAATACTATTTATACACACTTATAAACATATTCTCATATACAAACATATTTTGTATCATCATACATAACATGGAATTGTTTCAAATCCTGACTTAAAATTTACTAAAATACATATGCGGAAGCTATACAATAAGATATTCCGGTTCTTGTCGAGGTAAAGCACGTCACAAGCATCCATTGGCGAACTGGCATCCTACGCCTCTCCACTACCTGATCCTGTAATACATAAGCTACGTGAGTTTATAAAACTCAATAAGTTGGCACTTGTATGTATCAATATGCGTAGAAGGAGTATACATATCAAGTCGTGATCAACAATGAATCTTTAAATCATGTCATATCATAACATATATTCATGTTCATTTTTGTACTTGAGCCTCATTTGTTGACCTGTACTGCCGTGCTTGCTTTATTATATAGCTACTACTGTCTTGAACGTCAGGGAGCAACCTTTGGCAACCCCACGCCCCATTAACATATATTGGCCAATAGGTTTGGTGGACTTAAAACCACCCATGATGTCAACAAGCTCTATATCATGTAAAAATCAATCTTTTTCATGTCCATCTTCATGTTCATGTTCAAAACATAGCACCCATCATCATTATTCATGAGTTTCTTACATATTTAATACATAACAATGGAATATGGTGCTATATTTTCATCAATAAGATACTAACAATATACATATAGCAATAATCAATGGGACTTATTTGAAATCATAATATTACTCATGTATTACTTCAAGAACATGCCAACTTACGGTCCAAGCGCAAGAACACTGGTTTGAGACGATGTTTCTCTTTCCTATGCTGTCAAACATATCAATAATTCAATTACTATGTCTAGTCCAGGTGAAGTTTGCTCCTCTACATTAATAATAACAAAAAGAGAGGAAACCATACACCCTTATGAAGTTCTTGTGATGGAGAACTAAGTTTTTACCTCAAAGTGATTAAAGGAATGAAGAAGAGAGCTTTTGGAGGAAGGGTTTCTTGGTTTACTTCGAGTTTTTGCTGATAAAGAAAGGAAGGTACTGAAGAAATGGCTTAGAAACTCGAAACTTATCCTTATTTATACTCAGCGGCGATCGGGCGGTAATATATTACCGCTCGGGCGCCAAACATTCTGCCCAAAAGATGAAAAGTTCGTGCACCGGTGCTCGAGCGGTCATTTTCTACCGCTCGAGCGCCACCTGTTCTGCCTCTATGCACTACGTCATTAAAGATCGCTCCAGAAACGTATTTTTCGTTCATAATCTGAAAAAGTGGTGAACATGAAAGTTGTATCCCTATGTCTTGGCTTGAATCTTCAATTAGCGTAAGGTCATTTGGAGGTCTGAGTAAAAATTTATGCTCATTCTCCTAACATGTGTCAGTGAGGGAATGACGGTATACACGATACACTTCGGGGCACTTTTGGCTTGTTTTTCACAATGATTTGTACAAAACCCAAAACATGAAAGTTGTTGCATTATATCTTAGCTTTCTAATGGTTATAACCTCACTCAATTTGGATCAATATTCAAATCATTATGCTAAAACTCGTAAAAACTACCACAATGTCATCTCATTTCCTATCAACTTCATAACACTACTTCTACCTACACATCTTACTATAACTATTTAGACATATATTCATTCTCAATACACCATGAACAATATAAAAGTCATGTTCATTCTCAATAGTGATACTTCAATCAATATGTAAAACATAATGAGCTAAATAACTATCTATAATGACATAAACGTATTACTAATCATTTGTACGAGTAACCGGGCATTACATGAGTTGTCAAGGTGATTGCTTGACCAAGCGTAAATGTGTCCTCCTCGGAGTAAGAGAGTTTCATGGTATATAATATTGTGAACTTTGCGTAACTTTCTATCGTTGGGTAAGAATACTGGATGATGAGATCCATGATTGCACTACTGAGTAGGTCAATTTCGTTAATAAGAGGGTAAGGCTCAATGAAGTGATGTGATGCTATGATTAACCCTGGATGTGGATCTTGGTGGGTTGTTCGTTCAATCTTTTGATACAACCGATTCAACAACTGTCCTGTTGTTCCGCTGGATGTGGTGTAGGCCATCTTAATAGTGTACAGAGTAATGTTGACATCCTTCCCGACCTCCTATCTTTAACTTGAATTCTTCCCACTTTTGTTCATGACCCGCCTGCGTAGGGGTTTTTATGCATACATTATGAATATAGTTCTCGTAAGAGGAAAGTATTCTCGAGATCCTTTCATTCCAAATTTTCTTCATCTGAGAACTTATGTTAGATGGTATATTTGCCTTTAAGTAATAATCAAGCATATCTTGTGAGATTACCTCACTGAGTCTCTCATTCAGATATAGCGATTCTGCCTTAACTTTGAAAATAGGCGGATGAACTCGTTGATGATGAAAAGTGGGGGGACCATCTCACAAATGGTGCTGCTATAAATCTTTGGTGCAAGTTTGCTATATTTTGCTGTTGTTATAAAGTTTTCGTGAACCGTATATATTGGACCATCTACTCTCAATATTGTATTGACTACTGCCATGGCTATATGGGCATCCCTTTGATGGATGAAGTTAACGAAGGTTGATGTTTCAGTCTTCCTTGTATCTTTCTTATCAGAAGAGACTCTGAGAGTGACCCGGCGTCTCCTCTTATTCTTTTTATCATAAACCCATATTTTTATTGGCTCCATTTTCGTATAATTTTGTATCGTGGTAAAGTTATAGGCTTTATAGTAAACAGGCCTATCACTAGCTGACGCTATCCATCCTATATGATGGATCAACCGGATAAGGCATTCCATGTGTGGATATTTGGCTTTCCAGAACTTGAAGCAGATCGATGCTACCATGAAGCATTCCTTAGAAGTTATGACGTTAGAGAGAGAGTTTTTGAGATCGCACGCTATGCTCATTAGTGCTTTACCATAGATTATTGGCATAAAGATGCCTTTGGCTATCTTACGAGTGAGTTTGTCGTTAACTGTATGTGATAGATTTGAATCTCCAAGTTCTGCTTTTATGTACTCCTGAAGATCTTTGAGCATATAAGAATCTACATCTTGGATTTCACCGAAAGGGTGCGGAATCAGATTCGTTCTTATTGCCATGCTTTCATCCAACAAAAAGTAACTCATGATCTGATAAGCACTCGCCGAGGCATCTTGGGTAAGAGGGTAATTCGCCAGATCTATTTTGTTAGATAGAATATTGGCAAGAAATTGAAAGGACCGTTTTGCCTTATAGGCTAACTTTAATAAATCCATGGGGTTCGTGTTTGAGGACAAATGATTTATAACTTGAATTGCCTCATCTTCTGAAACGAATGACTTGTAAAGGAAGCCTGTTGCTGCATATATATTCGATATCTCCTTATTATCTAGATACTTTGATTTATCTTCTGCAAAGAGTACCAAGCTTCTTGCTAGATCGTGCTCGTGGAAATGCAAGACTCTGCTGCGGTATATTCGACCTCGGAAGTCGAGAAAGGCTGGCAAATAAAATTGATAACCTTCATAGGCTTTTGCCAACTTTAGAATCATTTGCTCATAACGAGAGCACTGTATGTGCTTAGAAACTATATGTATTATTTCGCTAAAGCTGGCGTATAGCTTTATAACATTATTCTTCATGTAAGATTCTCTAAGTAAGATGGTGAGTTTTTCCATATTAATATATGATAGAAATTGAGGCATGAAAAGATAAAAGGATAGACGCTCGACCGAAGGAGGGGCGGAGCGAAGAGAGACTCCATGGCAGAAGACAGGGTACGCAAGAGAAGAAGCAAGAAAAGGCCAGCGTTCTCCTGATGACCAATGTTGCGGTACGAGAAAAGCATTGGATAAAAGATTCGTACCTCGAGCTAAATAGTTGTTACCAGTATGAACCAACTGTTCCTAATGATTGGAAGGTTGCTAATGTTGATAACACAGGATACGGAGAAGATATCCAAATATAAGAACTAGAAGAAAGATCTCGAACGAACTGAGGAAGAAAAGGTATGCGGAATGAAGTTCTTTATTTGACTCCTCCCCTACGAAATGAGCACTCCAAGAATGTATCTATTGATAAGAGACACCTGGGACTATCTGCATACAAACATTCAAGCAACGAAACGAGCTTAGGCATGCGAGTGAGTGGTAGAAGCAGGAACAACTGGTTCAGCTAACGAACAAAGTTTGACCCTTTTGACTGTACCAACCAGGCATTAGATTGTGGCTGGCGGAATGTTTGGTTTGTGCGGCCCCTTTTTCAACCCTAGAGCCCAGAGTGGTACGAATTTTTAATGTTAGGAGGAATCGATCAAGCAAAGGAGTAGTCCATTTGTGCCATCCTTTACCTTTCAAAGGTTTATCTTTCAGCCTACGATCTGATCTTTTGGCAGAAGGGCCTCTTTTAGATAGAAGTAAAGGCACGAGAACGGACCCTCATGAGTGATTCGGGTTTGAAACTCGCGTTTTTGTGCACAGAGATCGATGTCGTAGATCTTTCAGAGGTGAAATTCAATCGGCCTGAGGAGTAGTTCGGAGTTCGAATGCAGAAGAAGCTATCTTAGGACCTGTTGACAAGGATTTTGAGAAAGGGATCGGACTGGTTGACAGAAAGCAAGACATGAAAGAAGCTACCTTTAGTACATTTAGTCCAGCCAACGGAACGGGAACAGAGTAGAGTCAAGGTCTTTGAAACCAATTCATCCATTCCCTCTACTTAGCAGTTATACTAGTTTTTTAGAAAGGACTGAACTGGTAGACAGAAAAGAAAGAAGACAGGATAGACTTTGATACCTCAACTTTCTTTCTTGATTGCTACTTTGTTTGGTTGATTGATTCTTGAAGACAAGCATACAGACAGTGATAAAGTGACACAGATCCATTTCTGCTTTCATTTCATTTCCTGCTAGTGTGGTTGCACTTGGGTGGGACCCTTTCTTTTTATTATGTATGCCAAAGTAAGCTTTTCTTTCAATTTATGGAAAGGAACTCGTATCACCAACCAACCACTTATTTTGTTTTGTTTGGATTGAGACAAGCAATCCTAGGACTAGCTTTTCGCGGGGCTTACTTGATCCTCGAAAAAAACCTTCTTCCATTTTTGGTATACTACTTCTGATTCGACCCCGTTTTTTATAGCTAAGATAAGGTCATCCGCATATCGAACATAGCGCAAACTATTCTCTTCTTTCCTTTCATAAGTATAAGTGAATCAATTTTCTTATCTCGTTGATGCAAGAAAATGGTCGATTATTTTACTGAAATCTTCATACTCATTGCCTATAGCAGCCCTCATACTCTCTAAAAGTGAGAAGTAAGTCGTGCTGTATAGCTCATTTGCAGCTGATTCAATTTAGAACATCACTAAAGATAGGAAAAGACTGTTTATTTATTCACCACCAAGAGCGCATTCAATAGCAGCATTCTATGCCTATTCTTATATATAGGATTTGATTCCCCACTTGCCTTAGGTTAAGGCAATCGGAGTGAAGTGAGAAAGACTTTTTGCTGTAAACTTAGGGTACTAGCTTCACTAACGATGTCAAAGAGCTCCCTCTTGCAACCAAGCCCTTCTTGCTAATACCGGCCTTTCATTTGGTTTGGGGGCCCTCCCCTTTGAATTGGTACTGGGCTGAGACTAGTGAACTGAGCTAGATAAAGGGCTTAGCCAACCACGGAAATGGCTCATTCTTATTGATATCACAGGTGAGAAGACCCCTAAGGGGCAAGCTTCACTAAGATCCCAGGAATGATGAACGAAAGAACTTCTGTTATCTACTCACTCTTGCCACTGAGAGGGGAATGAGACGAATAGCGCTTGACTTAGCAGCTGGCTTTCTTAAGAGGTGAGGCACTCCTTATGCTTATGGGTAGTAAAATCCTACTTATCCATCAGCAACCCCCCTACTAGAGAAAGTAGTTTCGCCTATAAACCATACCCCATTGGCTGAACCTATTAACTAACATACAACCCCCCCTATCCGCTCCGAGAGGTACCGAGAGACGAATTCACGTAAGTGATAGAAGAAAAAATATATACCTTTAGTCTTTACACTGGGTATTAACAACATTTTTACTATCCGCTAGTAGGGCTGCTATAGGAAAAGGCTTTCTTATGCCGAAGCGAAGGCTGGCTCCATAGGGAGGAAATGGGTTTGAGGGCAGAGTGAGCCGGTAGTAGCAAAGCAGTTGTTAGCTGTCCGTAGTGACCCTTGTTAGCTGTTGACAGCTCGGCGATAGGATCCGTAGCTAGTAGCTATTTCATCGATCTCATATGTTCATTTCATTTCTTTCAAAATACTACATCATGTAGAATAGCGGGTCCATCGTCTATCCCTAAGTTAAAACTACCTTCACGGGTAAGGATCGTCTATGCTGTGAGTTTATCTTCCTCAATAGTGGCTAAGGCAATAAAGTATGATCAATGATCTTCTACTAATGCTAGCGTCTTTTTTTATCTCTAATTTCATCTATGCTTCAGGAAAAAGTTTAACCTACCCGCTAATCTAATAATTAAATGAAATAATATAATATAATAAAGGGCTGCTGCTTTTATTCATGACCCGGTAGGCTGAAAGGTGAATAGGAATCCGAAGACGAGACATCCTTTTGTGAAGGAGCGGATTCTACTAGGTGGAAGGCGTTGATATTGGAAGTGTCGACATTAAGCCTCCCGCCCGGGTGAAAGAGAGTTCTGTCCACCTTAAGAAGCGGGGGAGGGCAGACAGGAGCTGGTAGACATAAAACCGTTTTAGCAGAGCTACTTAGAGAAAACAAAGAACGTACAGCTTTCTTCGCTCCGCTGAACAACTACACTAGCTGGCTTGCTTACTTGTTATAGTAAGGGTGGATACTCTTTTTCAGTGTTATCTATCATTCTTTTCTCTAGCAAAATGGATTTTGCCAGCTAAGAGAGTGTCTAGATCAACATTGAGTAGTATATCTGACCCTTGGAAAGTCCCGGATCAAGTTCTCGAGGTGGTGGGTGATATTAAGATATAACTACAATCTCTAGTCCACAGGTATATGCCATGGGTCTCCACTCTTCCTTACTTTAGCGATAGCGATGGTTCAGCAATTCTGATTGTTTTTCCATCGTAGTGCTAGACCAGAGTTTTCTTCAAAGCCCCAATCCGCTCTCGCGCGCCCCTACTACCGGGCTTAACCGCGGAACGTACGTTCAAGAACCTTGGGTCGTCTCTGTTTGACCAGTCGGTCTCATAGTCAGGCAGGCTTAATCAATGAGAGTAGCAGATAGGTAGGTGGCATTTCCCAAGCTTTTTTGGTGCTCCAACTGATGGTTCTACCCACCTCTTTCTTTGAAGCAGAAAGGCAAATAGCTGCTCGCGGTTCCTATTGTTAAAACTAAAAAGGAAATAAGCTCTAGAAAGTCGGCTAAGGTATCCATCTTCTTTGATTGAGGTGACTACGGTTGGGGGATTAGAGAGGAATCAGACTGGTTGTAGATGTTCTTAGTTAGGCCAGCTGTTTCGTACATGAATATAACTATTGGGAGTCCTGTAAAGAGCTATTTGTGCTTGTTTGACCAATGACTCTAGCTTTCTTATCTGCTGCTTTAGTCCCTACCTTGGTTATCCGTTTTCATGCTACCATTGAGCTTTGAATGGGTTTCCCCTTTTTGATGAGTAACAATCTGACATTGAATACTTGAGCCATTGCTTGGACAATGAAAGACCTTGTCTCTTTTGAGGACCTGTGCGCTTTCCCTTTGGCGGGCCTATAATCGCGAGTGAATCCTTTGTGCCCAGAAATGACTACCGGAAACCCTGGGATTCCTAGTGAAAATTAGACCTTCATCTCCATCAAAGATGGGATCCCAGATTGCTTTGAAGCTTCCTAATTCGCTTTTATCCTGGGATCTTTTTTTAATAATACATCAATTGCCCACATTCCAGCTAAAATCTAGCAAAGCCCTTGCCCTTCTAGGATCAGTTGACAAGTCCTTTCGAATCCCAAGAACAAAGGCACATTGTTACTATGAAAAGCATCTCTATCTGTTCCTTCTGACTTCAAACATCTGCGCAGGTATCTCAAGGATTCGCCCATTTGGTGACATCTAAGCCAGCTATCTCAGCAAACAACTACTCTTATTTATACGGAATTTCCCTTCTTTGCTTTCTTTCAGTTTCTTTTTCCTTCCCTTGTTGGTTCACTTCACGATCTACAAGCTCTTTCTTTCGGGGATAGGGAATCAGATGTTTGAAGGCCAAATGCCACAAAAATAAGAGGTTGTTCTATGTTTCCTGAAGCAAGGAACTTCTTGACCAACTTCAATTTGATTGAGTGAGTTGCCTCTCCTCGGGATAATTTGCTTGCCTTTAGGCAAAGCATTAGCAGTCGATTAGTGAGCACTCGGTTAATCATTTTGTGGTAAAGTAAAGAGAGAAAAACTCCTTCTTTCTCTTCTTTCAAAGCTTCTTTGAATGCCTCTACCCGCAATGGCTAATTACTTCAAGTAGGGGTCCGGCTTGAGCCAGGTATGAGACTAGCTTCTAGTAGCCACCCATTCTCCAACAGATTGAATGGGAATGGGTTAGCACGGTGCAGCCTATATAAGGAGCGAAGCGTTGTTCACGTCACAGCCACTATGTTGCCTGTGACTATACCTACAATCTACGATATTCTTTTTGATCGTAGCTAATTCTTATTCAATTGTGACAACAGCCGATAAGCAAGCACCTTGTATTCGTATAATAAGAAGAATGCAGTGCTTCCTGCTTTCAGGAAATTGAGGCACTACAGGTATTGGATTCCGCTTGAGCTAATGAACCAGGAGTTGTTCCCAGTGAAAAGGAATTTCTAGAGTCCGACTTCCCTACGTTAAGCATATAGCACATGAATCAATAGAGGAAGATGTAGATGGACCATGATCGGATGTGGGAGGATATCTCATACTAAAGAAAGAGCTCTCTCTTATGCAATAGCTCAGTAACGAGTTCATTCTTTGACTCCTAGTATAAGTGTGAAAAGGAAGTAAAGCAAAGGGCGTAGCTGGCTTGTTAAAGGATGGAAAGGTATCCAGAAAGCACGGTAACATCTATGATATAGGCGCCCTCTCACCTAATACACGCTACTAATTATTTCAATTAGCACAGCTATAGAATTCAAGATCTACGAATAGCCACGGGCAAGCACCTTTAACAAGCAAGTAGCTAGCTTCCACCTTACTTAACAGCAAGGCGCGAAAGCCTTCGCGTATAGCTTATACTTCTACTTAGCAGCCCAAACAAAGTACCCCTGCTTCCTTTAAGAGGCTAGTACACAAGCTAGTAAGCTAGTATACACGCATTTGCCCAATTGCTTTAGGAGAATTACCTCCTAGTTTCCACTTGTCCTGTCCAAAACTATGGAACTCATCTGAAAAGTAGATTTTCTAGATCAGAAAAGTAGATTTTCTAGATCATCTGAAAAGTAGATTTTCTAGATCATCTGAAAAGTAGATTTACCTGCCTCAACCGATCTTAGCTCGGACATGCCAACAGCCAATACTACTTACTCTTTTCCCTGGGACAGCTAATAAAAACGAATACGGTTTGAATCCCTTATCTTTGAGACTACCCTTAAGACTCTATAAAGTAATTTAACAGCAGTTACACAGCCCCTGAATGTCTTAGATTAGATAGCTGTAAGTGAAAGAAGGGTACTAAGTAGTTGGGAATGCGGCTAGCTAGTTTACTTACTTGTTTTTACTCCCATCTAAAATACTACTTTCAAGTCCATATTCAACTCAAAGAAGAATCAAGCTACCTAGCTCGTTTACCCTAACTAGTTAAACGAATCAATCTCCCACTTCTCCTACGAACTACCATGCTCTAACTCCAGTTTACAGAAAGCTAAGCTTGCTTGTTTCACAGACACAGACCTTTTCCCCAGCTCCCAAAATACCAGCCTTTTAGCTGCTAGCCAGCCTCCTCCCCTGTCTTTCTCGACATCCATAAAGTCTTTAGTCCCGATCATCAACACTCGACTGAAGGGAACGAAAGAAGGCCTCTCCGACCTTGGTTTACGTATTCTTCAATTCTCCCTTGCTTCCTCTAGCAACCGATTCTTTTCTTCTTACCTGACTGAACCACCAGGAGCTTTCTTCTTCTATGCCATCAATGCCATTCTCTTTCCATCAATCCGATTTTCTTCATATTGAAGGAAGAGAATCAGTAGTATAAGGGAATTTACAAGAGAAAAAAACCATATGAGAATAGAAGTCAACTAGCAACAACATTTCCAGTGTAAATAAACTCTGCTGCCTCTCCTTTTTACCTTTTATCGGATAAAAAGTTATCTTGAAGAACGAATGAATAAAGCTCTGAAGGCAACTTAAGAAGGCTAGGAAGTGACGACCTCAACTCAGAAAAGTCCGGTCCGACGTAGCTTTGGTTTGGGATTATCTTAGTAGGTAGCTCTTTTCGGGCCACACATTAGCAATAGTGAGCCTCTTGGAGTTGGAAGCCTTAGGCGAGGGTAGGCAAAGCAGGAAGAATCATCTGAAAGAGTGAACATCCCGAAATCTCCGAAGGAAGGTGGATCAGCCCGAAGTAGTGCACCAGCTTTAAGAATGCATGCCACTAGATCACTGACTCAAGACTAAAGCCCATAGAGCGAAGAGAGAAGAAGAAAAATCAAAGAACAGAACTCAGAATCCACAGGCTAACAAGAAAGTGAGCAATCGAGCTACCATTTCAATTCAACCAGATGATAAATTCGAGAATTCTAAAATTGCATGTCTTATGCAAGAAAGGAGGATCATTCAATGCGGGAAAGGACTAAGAAAACCCCTTTCAAGGCGTAGATGGCGTGCTCTTGCTACTTACCTCAAGGAAGTTGAAGAAGTTATTACAGAATAAGATGCTCCTTATTGATACAATTAGACAGACCCCTTTGGTCCTCTTGTAATAGAAATAGAAGTAGTGGACCCCTGCTTCTTAAAGGAAGGCCCTGAAAGAGATGGTCGACAAATCTGCCTCATAAAGAGTAATAAGGTTCCGGGGTCTAGTCCTAAGATGAGATTTCCCCTCTCCTCTGATGTGGATTACCGATAAACATTTTATTAGCAGAAAAGAATCGGCTATTGAGTAGGTACTCGTAGCAGCAAGATAGGTTGTCTTTGCTCTACCCCTGAGTCATGTCCTAAGAGAATGATATTGTGGGGATCCGGGCCCTAACTCGATTATCTTGGGATTAATTGGATCGTTACTAGAAATTGTAGGTCAAAATTTTTGATTTTAACATTTATTCAAACGTATATAAACAAGCACAAGATATCAGATAAAAATACTGTCATCTTATTTAACTCCAAATAACATTCACATGTTCAACTACAATTAACATACTAATATTTATAAATGCAGTACTTGTCTAGTAAGAAACAACTAGTGATCTTCTAGGCCCGAAATCTCCACGCTATCTCGATCTCTCATCCTCTGCGTAACCCTGATCCTGCCCCACCTGTTGTTATGCACACATACAGACACAACAACAGCCGGAAACTCCGGTGAGAACAAATCCCAGTATAAGACATGTATACATGCATGTCATGCAATTCCAGACATAATCATAAAACATGCCATCATGAATAAAATTCAATAACAATATGTTCCATAGTCTATGAAATAAGATCAATGCAACATAACTCAAACTCATGTCTTGACTCAACTCGACTCTAACTCTAGGGATCACAGTGTGAATAAGACGTCACAGTCTGCCACCTTCCCTCCCAATCGGGGTGATGGTACGTCTTATTCCTAGACTTCGGTCCTGTCTGTATCGAATGTCTACAATCGGAGGAAATCTGCTCCTATGCGTCGATACCACCGAACATCTAGAAATTCGACAATTATGCCAATGACTCTCCTATCTTAATTGCTTGAATATAATTTAATAGACAAAGCGTAAACATAGAAAAAGGTAAACAATCTAGTATGTGATTTTGGGAAACTCAAATCAAGTCTAATTTGAGTTGTATCTTCCCGCATTCACATGAATTATACCTTTCGTTGTACAGTATTTGTCGTAGTCGAAGTCTCGATGTCGAATCTGATAATATCAACTCTGAAATGGCAATATATAGATATAATCTGTCAAGACACAACTCAAAGAAAATCTTGTACAACTCATTATTCAATCTCAATACAATTCGACGGCATAACGGCGTGATTTCTCAATACCGATCAACTCAAATCGCAACATAATCCATATTACAACTCACAACCATCACAATCTATATATCAAGATCTCAAAATCTGTATAATTTCCACCCAATACATGCTGGAATTTCATATAAATTGCATACGATATCATTTCTTCGATCCGGTATCGAATATAAGATTACCACTATCATACCAACACATAATAAGAATCATATCACAATTTCCCCAACATCTAAACTTCAAACCATGCTGAAATGTAAAGAAACTTACATCCTTTGATAGCTCTTAAGCCGAGGAACAAGAATCTAAACTCGGATCGAAAATCGGATGGTTGGATTCTTCACAATCAAATGTCTAATATGTGAGGATCTTGAGCTTTCTTGAATGCTTCTCTCGGTGGTGCTGGTAGCAAGGTGGAGGAGAATGAGAGTGAATAACATATATAGATTGCAGGCAAATCTCGTACGTGGCTTCTTCAGAATTTTTGTGTATTTCAGGCGGCGCTCGGGCGGTTGAAATATACCGCTCTGGCGCGTCATTCTCTGTCCGGATATCAACTTTGTTCTACCCTGGCGCTCGAGCGATTACAAACTATCGCTCGGGTGCGGAATGTTCTGTCCAAGTATTCTTCTTGTGGTGCATTGGCGCTTGGGCGGCCCTTTTTCACCGCTCGGGCGCCACTAGTTCTGTACAAAATCTTGCATAATCCACATACTTCGCCCCATTTAGTCCCGGAGAAGTCCTTCTATTCCCTAATCACATCCATGCATATTTAATGATCTCAGATTAACATAATACAATTCTCGGGCATTACAATTCTCCCCCTCTTAGATATGAGTTCGTCCTCGAACTCGCAAGTAATCATTAAATCAAGTAAAGGAGTAATATAATCAAAATTGAATAAGTACTCACATCATAGAAATAACTCGGGATATCTCTGTCTCATCTCTGCTTCTGTCTCCCAAGTGGCTTCTTCAATGCCATGCCGATTCCATTGGACTTTCACTAACGGAATAGTCTTTGTTCTGAGCTGTTTCTCTTTGCGATCCAGTATCTGCAATGGTTGATCAATATAACTCAGTGTATCGTCAAGCTCGGCTTCGTCAGGCTGAATGACATGAGAGGCATCAGGCATATATCTACGCAACATTGATACATGAAAGACGTCATGTATCCCATATAAAGATGGAGGAAGAGCATGTCTATACGCACGATCGCCAATCTTTTCAAGAATCTCGTACGGACCGATGTATCGAGGAGACAGCTTCCCACGTTTGCCAAATCTGACAACGCTTCTGAAAGGAGAAATCTTCAAGAATACTCTGTCTCCCTGCTCAAACACTAACGGTCTACGTCTGATGTTCGCGTACTTCGCCTGTCTATCTTGTGCCATCTTCATTAGCTTCTGAATTGTCTTTACTTTCTCAGTCATCTCACGAATCATATCAGGCCCAAGTTCTCGTACCTCTGAGATGTCATCCCAGTACAACGGAGATCTGCACTTCTTTCCGTGTAAAGCTTCGAACGGTGCCATCTCGATGCTAGTCTGGTAGCTGTTGTTGTACGAGAATTCACAAAGAGCTAGTGAATCTTGCCAACTAGTACCAAAATCTAGTACTACAGCTCTCAGCATATCTTCTAAAGTCTGGATAGTCCGCTCTGACTGTCCGTCTGTCTGGGGATGGTAAGCAGTACTCAAGTGTAAAGTCGTACCTAGAGCCTGCTGTAGACTGTGCCAAAATTGTGAAGTGAATCGTGGATCACGATCTGATACGATCGACTTCGGCACACCATGTAATCTGACAACCTCTCTGACATATATATCTGCCATCTGATCATGTCGGTATGTCATCTTGTAAGGAATGAAGCATGCTGATTTGGTCAATCTGTCTATCACAACCCAAATCGCATCACAACCCCGAGATGATCGTGGTAACTTCGTAACGAAATCCATGGAAATGTGATCCCATTTCCATTCAGGAATAGCTAAACTCGGAAGTAACCCTCCGGGATTCTTTCTTTCGGCCTTCACCTGTTGGCAATTCAAGCACTTAGACACAAACTCTGCAATATCTGTCTTCATCTGTTTCCACCAGAATTGTGTTTTCAGATCATTGTACATCTTCCTGCCACCAGGATGAATACTGAACCGACTACAGTGCGCTTCTGACAGTACCTGTTGTTTCAAATCTGAAACATCTGGCACTATAAGACTGTTATTCACATACAAAACATGATCACGTACCTGATACTCAGAAATATGTCCTGATCTGACCATATCAATCAACTTCTGAACACTCTGATCGGTTCTTTGTGCCTCTTTGATGCGAACAATCAAATCTGGTTCACACTGAATAGTGGCAAGTCGCAACGGTCTACTATCTGTATCAAATGCTAATCCAGAAAAGCAACAATCTTCTATCATATTCGAAACACCTATCGTCGACAAGGATAAGGAACATACCTTTCGACTCAAAGCATCCGCTACTGCATTCGACTTCCCTGGATAGTACTTGATCTCGCAATCAAAGTTTTTCAGCAGATCAAGCCATCGTCGCTGTCTCATATTCAACTATGACTGAGAAAACAGATACTTAAGGCTTTTGTGATCAGAGTAGATCTCAAATTTCTCCTCATACAGATAGTGGCGCCAGATCTTCAATGCAAAAACGATAGCCGCCAATTCAAGATCATGAATTTGGTATCGACTCTCGTGTGGCTTCAGCTGTCTCGAAGCGTATGCAATCACATGTCCTCGCTGCATAAGAAGACATCCTAGTCCTCTGTGAGATGCATCACAATATACAACAAAATCACCCGTACCTGAAGGTATCGTAAGGACTGGAGCACTAGTCAATCTCTTCTTCAACTCTACGAAGCTCGACTCACATGCTTCTGACCAGATAAAAGGTGCATTCTTCTGAGTCAACTGAGTTATTGGCTTCGCTATACTGGAAAAATCTCAGATGAATCGTCGATAGTATCCTGCCAGACCCATGAAACTGCGTATCTCTGGCACAGAAGTCAGTCTAGGCCAACTAATCACTGCATCGACTTTGCTCGGATCAACAGATATACCGTCTCCAGATATAATATGCCCCAAAAACACCACCTGTCTCAACCAAAACTCACACTTTGAAAGTTTAGCATAGAATTTCTCTAATCTCAGAATTCTCAATACAGTTCTCAAATGATCAGCATGCTCAATCAGACTCTTGGAATACACCAAAATATCATCTATAAAAACAATCACAAACTCATCCAAGTACCTCTGAAAGACACGGTTCATCAGACCCATAAACACCGCTTGCGCATTCGTTAAACCAAAAGGCAAGACAATAAACTCGAAATGTCCATACCTGGTTCGGAATGCAGTCTTCGGTATATCTGAATCTCTGACTCGCAGCTGATGATATCCAGATCGCAAGTCGATCTTGGAATAGACAGAGGATCCCTGCAACTGATCAAACAAATCGTTGATGCGAGGCAATGGGTAGTTGTTCTTTACTGTTGCCTTGTTCAGTTGTCGGTAATCGATACACAATCTTATCAAACTGTCTTTCTTTCGCACGAATAGCACTGGTGCGCCCCAAGGAGATACACTCGGTCTGATATATCGCTTGGCCAGCAAATCTTCAAGCTGTTCTTTCAATTCTTTCAACTCTATCTGTGCCATTCTATAAGGAGCTCGAGAAATAGGAACCGTACCTGGTACTAGGTCGATGCTAAAATCTACCTCTCTGACTGGAGGCAATCCCGGAATCTCATCGGGGAACACATCTGCAAACTCGCAAACCACTGGCACATCTGCCAAGGTAGGACTCGATTTTAGTAAATCAACTGAGTAGACAAGGAACCCTTCTGCTCCTTTCTGTAGTAATCGATTCATAGACAATACTGAAATCAAAGGAATTCTAGCTCTAGACCCTTTGCCGTAGAACTTCCACTCTTCAGCCATCTCTGGTCTGAATCTAACAATCTTGTGGAAACAGTCTCCTGTCGCTCTGTACTTGGTTAGCATGTCGATACCAATAATGCAATCAAAATCAGCTAACCCAAGTACAATA
Source organism: Primulina huaijiensis (assembly GCF_012295235.1). NCBI lineage: Eukaryota > Viridiplantae > Streptophyta > Magnoliopsida > Lamiales > Gesneriaceae > Primulina > Primulina huaijiensis. Next base: position 13,196,713 of record NC_133323.1, on the reverse strand, counting down.
CAGTCTAAATCTATCTCATGCCCATCATACTGTAGTAAACACGATCTAACAGATGTCACTGAAATCAACCCTGTCCCCAAAGGAGAAGAGACAGACACTACAGTAGACAACGACTCAATAGGCAATGCATATGTCAATGCAAAACGCTTAGATAAGAACGTATGTGATGCACCTGTGTCTATCAGTACATAAGCAGGATAACCGCAAATAGAACAGTTACCTGCTATAACGTCATCAGGGGCATCCTGAGCCTGCTCTTCTGTCAGCGCAAACACTCGAGCCTGCTGTCTCGACGGCTGGCTCACCGTCTGACTACCCCGAGTTCTGGGCTGTGTCGATGTAGGGGCTAGCTGGAATGAATGAACAGATGACGCTTGCCTCTCTGGCTGAGCTACAGAGCCAGATGCTCCTACACTTTGAGTCTGCTGTGCACTTCTCTGTGGATAACCTTGGCGAAGTGGCCCTACTGTCTGCAAATGTTGCAGCGACCCATCACGCCCTGACACTGCTCGGTGGCATGTCTACCTCCACAAGAACTACAGTGAACCCCTGTATACTCTGATCTCTGGCCCGACCCTGTCTGTCTCGGCCCACTGGAGCTCGACGAACTACTCCCTGATTTCTTGAACTGCTTCCCCTTCACTTTCAAACTGTCTTTCCTCACGCTGCTGCTACCACCACTCTCGAATCTGGGAGGTGGTTGCTGATACTGACCCGAGAGCTGGGGTGGTCTAGGAGTCTGAGCGGCATAAGAAGTGCTTCGTTGCCTAAGCAACCCAGCTTCTGCTCCCTTCGCCCTGTTCAATGCATCAGAAAAATTGTTGGGTCGTCCCGTGTTCACCAAGGTGAATATCTCCGGATTCAAACCATTGATAAACTGATCCGCAACAGCCTCGTCATTCCCAGCAACGTGGGGAGCAAATCGGAGTAAAGTGGAGAACTTAGCGACATATTCTTCGACGTTCAGCTGTCCATGTCTCAGGTTGGCAAATTCAGCACCTTTGTTTTTTCGGTAGGAGACGGGAAAGAATCGCTGATAGAACTCTGTCTTGAACACCTTCCAAGTGACCTCTGTACCACGATGCTCCAAGGCTCTCTTCGTGGTAATCCACCAGTTCTTGGCAACCTCTTGCAGTTGGTGCCCAATCAACTTCACTCGCCGCTTAGCAGTATAATCAAGGGACTCAAATAACATCTCAATGTCATCTAACCAGCTTTCATACTCAACTGAATTTTCTGTACACTTCAATATCGGTTGTCGCAATGACTGAAACCGTTTCAGCAGAGTCTCCATCGGGGTTGCAGTAACATCCATAGGGTCATTCGAAGTACTGCCCTGTTCTGGTGCCCGACCTGCTACTGGTTGCGGTACTCATCGAGGAGGCATAATCTGATTATCACACATATTAGTACACAATCGATACAGTCTGTCTCAGTCCTCCTCTGGTCATATACCTCTGATCCAGACTCGGTTCTGATTCAGTCTTTGTAAGGGCATGTTGTAATCAACTCAGATAACAACACAACATGTAATAAGGAAAACAATAAATCATGCTAACACACAAAAGCAAGGAAAAAGACTCATCTAGCCCGCTCAATCTATTCTATCTCAGTCTACAGAACCTACTGCTCTGATACCACCTGTTGTGGGGACCCGGGCCCTAACTCGATTATCTTGGGATTAATTGGATCGTTACTAGAAATTTTGGGTCATTTAACATTTATTAAAATGTATATAAACAAGCACAAGACATCAGATAAAAATACTGTCATCTTATTTAACTCCAAATAACATTCACATGTTCAACTACAATTAACATACTAATGTTTAGAAATGCAGTACATGTCTAGTAAGAAACAACTAGTGATCTTCTACGCCCGAAATCTCCACGCTATCTCGATCTCTCATTCTCTGCGTGACCCTGATCCTGCCCCACCTGTTGTTATGCACACATACAGACACAACAACAGCAGGAAACTCCGGTGAGAACAAATCCCAGTATAAGACATGTATACATGCATGTCATGCAATTCAATACATAATCATAAAACATGCCATCATGAATAAAATTCAATAACAATATGTTCCATAGTCTATGAAACAAGATCAATGCAACATAACTCAAACTCATGTCTTGACTCAACTCGACTCTAACTCTAGGGATCCCAGTGTGAATAAGACGTCACAGTCTGCCACCTACCCTCCCAATCGGGGTGACGGTACGTCTTATTCCTAGACTTCGGTCCTGTCTGTATCGAATGTCTACAATCGGAGGAAATCTGCTCCTATGCGTCGATACCACCGAACATCTAGAAATTTGACAATTCTGCCAATGACTCTCCTATCTTAATTGCTTGAATATAATTCAATAGACAAAGCGTAAACATAAAAAAAGGTAAACAATCTAGTATGTGATTTTGGGAAACTCAAATCAAGTCTAATTTGAGTTGTATCTTCCCTTTTTTACATGAATTATACCTTTCGTTGTACAGTATTTCTCGTAGTCGAAGTCTCGATGTCGAATCTGATAATATCAACTCTGAAATGGCAATATATAGATATAATCTGTCAAGACACAACTCAAAGAAAATCTTGTACAACTCATTATTCAATCTCAATACAATTCGACGGCATAACGGCGTGATTTCTCAATACCGATCAACTCAAATCGCAACATAATCCATATTACAACTCACAACCATCACAATCTATATAACAAGATCTCAAAATCTGTATAATTTCCACCCAATACATGCTGGAATTTCATATAAATTGCATACGATATCATTTCTTTGATCCGGTATCGAATATAAGATTATCACTATCATACCAACACATAATAGGAATCATATCACAATTTCCCCAACATCTAAACTTCAAACCATGCTGAAATGTAAAGAAACTTACATCCTTTGATAGCTCTTAAGGCGAGGAACAAGAATCTAAACTCGGATCGAAAATCGGATGGTTGGATTCTTCACAATCGAATGTCTAATATGTGAGGATCTTGAGCTTTCTTGAATGCTTCTCTCGGTGGTGCTGGTTGCAAGGTTGGAGGAGAATGAGAGTGAATAACATATTTATATATATTGCATGCAAATCTCGTACGTGGCTTCTTCAGAACTTTTTTTGTATATTTCAGGCGGTGCTTGGGCGGTTGAAATATACCGCTCGGGCGCGGCATTCTCTGTCAGGATATCAACTTTGTTCTACCCTGGAACTCGAGCGGTTACAAACTATCGCTCGGGCGCGGAATGTTCTGTCCAAGTATTCTTCTTGTGGTGCATTGGCGCTCGGGCGGCCATTTTTCACCGCGCGGGCGCCACTAGTTCTGTACAAAATCTTGCATAATCCACATACTTCGCCCCATTTAGTCCCGGAGAAGTCCTTCTATTCCCTAATCACATCCATGCATATTTAATGATCTCAGATTAACAGAATACAATTCTCGGGCATTACAGATATACTGACCTATTCATAGCCTTAGTGGTAGCTTCATCGACTACCAAGGAGCCGGATCCGAAGCCGTTGGTCGCCAAACTACGACGAGAGTTTCGCCTTTTGAAGGGCCTGTACAGTACAGGTAAGCCTTAAGCCAACAACGAGAAAGAGGGCAACCCTACAGTTTCCTCGCTAGCCGTTGTGGGGACTTAGTGAAGAGTTAGCCTAGAAAAGAAAGGCTTTGAAAGCAAGTCAAGCCCTACGGATTAATCTGATATGAATCCACGTACGTAAGAAAAGCAAACACGATTATTCTAGAACCGTGCCCTCAATTCAATAACGTTAAAAGGGATTCGCGTTGTGTCCCTATCTTTTGAATCAAGTGTGTGCGTGATTTTCACCTCTAAACTATGAAAAGTTTAGCAACAAATAATCACAAAGAAAACAATCGAAACTATAACGAACCTCCAAAGAACACGCCCTTGACAATCCGCGTAAGAACAATCGACAAACGCCACAAAGTTAAAAACTTTGATAAGTTTGATTTTTGATTACAAAACAAAAGCCTTGAAAGTTGAGAGAAAAATCTCAAAAGTTTGATATTCAATCAATAATAATGTGAATAATTGTGTTGATTTTCGTCCATATCATGAATTTAATATCAAAAAGATAACAATATCTAGTCTCCCAAAAAAATAAAACACTAAAAAAGGAATAAAATCTCGCAAAACCGCAAAGTACACGGACCCCGTGTAGACGTCGGGGGCTAGGTCCGTGTAGGCAATGTGAGGAACACGGACCCCGTGTACAGGTCCGTGCTCGGGTCCGTGTACACTCTGGATTTCTTCATTCTCGACTGTAATGGACACGGACCCCGTGTACAGGTCCTTGCTCGGGTCTGTGTAGGCTCTGGACATCTTGAATAACGTCTTTTTGGTTCCCGAACTCACTCCCATGCATCACGAACCCTTCGGCACTTTGCTCCTTGCACGTAAGCCCTCCTTGATTGCTCATGACTCCCTGCAGTGCATCCTTAAACTTCTTCAGTCGTCCTCTCGTGATCGGTCCCTCCGGCAACTCCAAAGGATCCCATGCTTTCCTTGGCGCTCGATCACCCGTGTTTGCATCATCCTCCCCTTCTTGAAAAGGATTTGTCATCAAATCTTGTTCATCACCTACATCAAACAATGACAAATCACTAACACTGAAGGTGGAACTCACATTGTACTCACCTGGTAGATCGAGTTTGTAGGCGTTGTCATTCATCCTTTCTAGAATTTGAAATAGTCCATCGCCCTTAGGAAGTAGCTTTGAACGACGCTTCTCGGGGAACCTTTCCTTCCGCAAGTGGAGCCACACCCAATAACCTTTCTCAAAGATCACCTTCTTCTTCCCTTTGTTGGCTTGCTTGGCATATTGCTCATTTCTCTTCTCAATGTTGGCCTTGACCTTTTCATGCAACCTCCTAACAAATTCCGCCTTCTTTTTGCCGTCCATGTTCAACCTTTCACTCACAGGTAAAGACATCAAATCCAACGGAGTCAAAGGATTAAAACCATATACAATCTCAAATGGCGAATAATTTGTAGTAGAATGCACACAACGATTATAAGCAAACTCAACAAATGGCAAACAGTCTTCCCAATTCTTTAAGTTCTTCTTAAGAATGGCTCGCAAAAGTGTCCCTAAAGTTCTATTAACAACTTCAGTCTGTCCATCCGTTTGAGGATGACATGTAGTAGAAAACAACAATTTTGTGCCAAGTTTAGCCCACAACGTTTTCCAAAAGTAACTCAAAAACTTAACATCAAGGTCAGAAACAATAGTCCTAAGCATGCCATGCAACCTAACAACTTCCCTAAAGAACAAATCCGCAATGTGAGAGGCATCATCGGTTTTGTGACAAGCAATAAAATGTGTCATCTTAGAAAATCTATCAACAACAACAAATATCGAATCCCTCCCCTTCTTAGTCCTAGGCAACCCCAAAACAAAGTCCATAGAAATGTCAATCCAAGGTTCATTAGGAACATGAAGTGGTGTATACAATCCTTGTGGTTGTGTCCTAGACTTAGCTTGCCTACAAGTTATGCACTTATCACAAACTCGCTCAACATCACGCTTCATACGTGGCCAATAAAAATGTTCATGCAAAGCATTCAAGGTGTTTGCCACACCAAAGTGTCCCATCAAACCACCCCCATGTGCCTCCCTAACGAGTAATTCACGAATGGATGAGTTAGGGATGCACAACCTATCTTCTCTAAACAAGAAACCACTATGCAAATAGAATTTTTCATGTGGACCATGCATACAAGTTTCAAATACTTCCTTAAAATCCTAGTCTAGTACATATAATTCTTTCACATGCTCAAACCCCAAAATTTAAGACTCCAAGGTAGAGATTAGTACGTACCTCCGTGATAGTGCGTCGGCCACTACATTTTCCTTACCTTGTTTGTATTTGATGATGTATGGGAACGTTTCAATGAATGCCACCCACTTAGCATGCCGCTTGTTCAGCTTTTGTTGCCCCTTAAGGTGCTTTAGGGATTCATGATCCGTATGAATCACAAACTCCTTAGGCCTCAAGTAGTGCTGCCACGTCTCTAGAGTCCTCACAAGAGCGTAGAACTCCTTATCATACGTGGGATAGTTCAGGGCGGCTCCATTTAGTTTCTCGCTAAAGTACGCCACCGGTCGACCTCCTTGCATCAAGACTCCACCAATACCTACACCTAAAGCATCACATTCAATTTCAAAGGTATTAGCAAAAGCAGGTAAAACAAGTAAAGGAGCATTAATTAACTTTTGCTTATTAAGATTAAAAGACTTCTCTTGCTCCTCGCCCCAATGGAATGGGACGTTCTTCTTGATCACCGCCGTCATTGGTGCTGCCAGTGTGCTAAAATCTTTTACAAACCTCCTATAAAAGCTTGCAAGACCATGAAAACTTCGAACTTGTGTGGGGACCCGGGCTCTAACTCAATTCGTTTGGGGATTAGTTGGATCTTTGCTAGAAAATGTTGGTCAAAATTTTGCTTTTAACATTAAATCAAATGTATAAATGAAGCATGGAACTATTCTTTATTCGATTAAACAAACATAATGTACATACAAGTCTGTTTTAGTACAATCATATACTAGTGTTCAGAAAATCAAGTACACGTCAAGTACAATCGACTAGTAATCTGCTATGCCCGAAATCACCACAATGTCTTGATCTCTCATCTTGCTCGCGACCCTGATCCTGCCCCACCTGTCGTTATGTACACATACAGACACAACAACAGCCGGATACTCCGGTGAGAACAAATCCCAGTATAAAACATGTATACATGCATGTCATGCAAGTAAATACAAAATCATAACACATAAATCAGTAATTATGACACACTAGTGAATACAGATAAAACTCTTCAACTCTTATTCTTTGACTCGACTCATATCTAAGTCTAGGGATCCCGGTGTGAATAAGACGTAACAAGTCTCCCACCTACTCTCCCAATCGGGGTGGCGGTACGTCTTATTCCTAGACTTCGGTCATATCTGTATCGAATGTCTACAATCGGAGATGATCTGCTCCTATGCGTCGATACACCGAACGTCTAGTTTGACAATCTATCAATGACTCCTATCTCAAATGCTTGAATATAAATCTATAAACATAATCAAACATAATTAAGAATCTAGTATGTGATTTTGGGAAACTCGTATCCAATCTGAATCGAGTCATGTCTTCCCGTGTTCACATGAATTATACCTTTCGTTGTTCCGTATTTATCGTGATCGAAATCTTGAAGTCGAATCTTGTCAATATAAATCTAAAATGGCAATGTCAAATATCACAAGATCAATCTCCAACTCCAACCAATACTAGTACGGTTCAATATCAAATCTCGGTACATTTTGACGGCATAACGGCGTAATCTCACGATACCGGTCAATCCAACATCATTAATTTATAACCAACAACTCATAATTCTCATCATAGTAACATCTACTATACTGAAATCTGCATATACCCAAGCCAAGACATGCTGGAACATAAAAAGATCGCATATCATATCCGTTCTTCAATCCGATTGCGAGTATGAGTTCATAATAAGCATAAAAACATATCATAGAATCAAATCTGATTTCTCCCCAACATCATATTGCCAAATCAAATAAGAACATAACAAAACTTACATCCTTTAGAAGCCTATGATGCAAGGAGTTCAAATATAATCTCGGATCGAAAATCGGATGGTTAGATTCTTCAAAATCAAATGTCTAAGTAGGAATGAAGTTTGAAGGAATTTCTGAGTCTTCCTTATCTCTCTCTTTCGTTCATAGCATGCTGAAATGAAGACAACCCATTAAATATGCATGGCAAGGACACTTGGCTTATTTTTCATTATGCACGTCTCGCGCATATGCGCGACCTCAACCGGTGCATATGCGCGAGACCTTCGGTCTCGGCATTTTGGCTGTTCTGCTGCTCGCGCATATGCGCGCACTCTTCTCGCGCATATGCACGAGACCTACGGTCTCCGCATAATTCAATTCCAGCACCTCGCGCATATGCGCGTCGTTTCTCGCGCATATGCGCGAGGCCTTCGACCTCGGCACATGGAACTCGCGCAGATGCGCGCCTCTCTGCCGCGCATGTGCGCGATACCTACGGGATTTCAACTTAGGCTAACTCGTGCATGTCCCATTCTGATCGCGACTTGATCCATCTATAAGCGCTACAAGTCATAATCATTAATCTCAGATTATCAACATAAAATTCTCGGGCATTACAATTCTCCCCCTCTAAGATATGATTTCGTCCCCGAAATCTCAGGCAATCAATCAAAGCGGTTATAAAAGCAAGATAATCAAGACTGAATAAATACTCACATCATACAAATAGTTCTGGATATTTCTGTCTCATCTCTGATTCTGTTTCCCAAGTCGCTTCTTCAATACCGTGACGA
>NC_133323.1:13058381-13182734 GCF_012295235.1 Primulina huaijiensis | reverse complement strand
ACTCGACTCATATCTAAGTCTAGGGATCCCGGTGTGAATAAGACGTAACAAGTCTCCCACCTACTCTCCCAATCGGGGTGGCGGTACGTCTTATTCCTAGACTTCGGTCATATCTGTATCGAATGTCTACAATCGGAGATGATCTGCTCCTATGCGTCGATACACCGAACGTCTAGTTTGACAATCTGTCAATGACTCCTATCTCAAATGCTTGAATATAAATCTATAAACATAATCAAACATAATTAAGAATCTAGTATGTGATTTTGGGAAACTCGCATCCAATCTGAATCGAGTCATGTCTTCCCGTGTTCACATGAATTATACCTTTCGTTGTTCCGTATTTATCGTGATCGAAATCTTGAAGTCGAATCTTGTCAATATAAATCTGAAATGGCAATGTCAAATATCACAAGATCAATCTCCAACTCCAACCAATACTAGTACGGTTCAATATCAAATCTCGGTACATTTTGACGGCATAATGGCGTAATCTCACGATACCGGTCAATCCAACATCAATAATCTATAACCAACAACTCATAATTCTCATCATAGTAACATCTACTATACTGAAATCTGCATATACCCAAGCCAAGACATGCTGGAACATAAAAAGATCGCATATCATATCCGTTCTTCAATCCGATTGCGAGTATGAGTTCATAATAATCATAAAAACATATCATAGAATCAAATCTGATTTCTCCCCAACATCATATTGCCAAATCAAATAAGAACATAACAAAACTTACATCCTTTAGAAGCCTATGATGCAAGGAGTTCAAATATAATCTCGGATCGAAAATCGGATGGTTAGATTCTTCACAATCAAAGGTCTAAGTAGGAATGAAGTTTGAAGGAATTTCCGAGTCTTCCTTATCTCTCTCTTTCGTTCATAGCATGCTGAAATGAAGACAACCCATTAAATATGCATGGCAAGGACACTTGGCTTATTTTTCATTCTGCACGTCTCGCGCATATGCGCGACCTCAACCGGTGCATATGCGCGAGACCTTCGGTCTCAGCATTTTGGCTGTTCTGCTGCTCGCGCATATGCGCGCACTCTTCTCGCGCATATGCGCGAGACCTACGGTCTCCGCATAATTCAATTCCAGCACCTCGCGCATATGCGCGTCGTTTCTCGCGCATATGCGCGAGGCCTTCGACCTCGGCACATGGAACTCGCGCAGATGCGCGCCTCTCTGCCGCGCATGTGCGCGATACCTACGGGATTTCAACTTAGGCTAACTCGTGCATGTCCCATTCTGATCGCGACTTGATCCATCTATAAGCGCTACAAGTCATAATCATTAATCTCAGATTATCAACATAAAATTCTCGGGCATTACAACTTGGCCAACAGTAGTAGGCGTTGGCCAATCCCGAATAGCTCTTACCTTGTCTTCATCAACTTGTATCCCCTGTGAACTTACAACAAAGCCAAGAAAGACATGTTTGTTTGTACAAAAATCACACTTCTTAAGGTTAGCATATAAAATTTCAGCCCGTAGTGAGATTAGCACAAGTCTCAAGTTGTGTACATGCTTTTGTAGATTCTTGCTATACACTAGGATATCATAAAGTAGACAACAACAAATTTTCCTATATGTGCACGCAAGACATGATTCATTAACCTCATAAAGGTGCAAGGAGCATTAGTTAAGCCAAAAGGCATGACCATCCACTCATACAACCCATACTTGGTTTTAAAAATAGTTTTCCACTCATCACCTTCCCTCATCTTAATTTGATGATAGCCACTCTTCAAATCAATTTTGCTAAAGATACAAGCACCATGCAATTCATCTAACATATCATCTAGTCTAGGTATGGGATGCATATACTTAATGGTTATGTTATTGATTGCTCTACAGTTCACACACATTCTCCATGAGCCATCTTTCTTAGGAACTAATAAAACAGGCACAGCACAAGGGGACATGGACTCACGCACAAAACCCTTATCTAACAACTCACTTACCTGCCGTTGAAGCTCCTTAGTCTCCTCCGGATTGCTCCTATAGGCGGGACGATTTGGCAATGCATTCCCAGGCACGAAATCGATTTGGTGCTCGATTCCCCTAGTCTGAAACATAATCAATATCATACTGTCGATAATGCTCGTAACTTTTCAATTCAGACTAGACTCAATCCTAGTCTAGGGATCCCGGTTTCCAGACGTTGTTATTCCTATATCGACCAACAGTAATAGAAGAAACTCCGATTCTAACCACGTCGATATAACCAAACATCCAGTGTCTTGACCTATCTGTCACAGACTGTGGGCACTATCGCCAAGACACTATCTTGTGACATCGTGCAATGTGGCCGTAGCGATCCCGCCACTATCAGGTACTTCTGTCACAAGATCACTCATCTCATATTCGTCTAACACATGCTCTCTATACATCAATAGAACAAGCATATCAAATCAAATCAATGCAAATAATAACAAATAGTATGTGATTTAGGGAAACACAAGTATATCCTACTTGTGTCGATCTCCCAATACCACATTGACTTATACCTTTCGTTTGTAGTCTCGGTCGGAAGATACGGAAGTTCTGAACTCAAGATTGTCTCTGTAAATCTGAAAGGACATATCGAGGATAATAATATCAACCGTCCATTCTCAATTCAATATTGAATCTGATTAATCTGCTTTTAATTCAAATCATCGGCATAACGGCACAATTTCAATATCCTCGTCAACTCAGACAGCAATAGATATCAATTACAAATCATAACCAATATCCAATACAATATGTAATTCAACCATAATCCAAATCTGTCCAATACCACTCAATATAATCTGAAAAATCATAACAAATCCGTAATCAATCTGTTTCTTAATCTGACTTCGATTCTATGATGTCTAACATGTCAAGAACATCATATATGAATTTTATTCAATTCTGACAATATCATAATTTCAAACCATATCAAAATTCAATAACACTTACGTCTAGTTGAAGCTCTCGTCGATAGAAACACGGTACCGCAGTCGGATTGAAATTCTAACGGGAGGATCTTGCACAAACTTCAAATTCCTAAAATAAAAGGCGTAAGGATTTCTGGCAAGTTTCTCGTTTCCTTCCTTCAATTTTCTGAAGAAGAAAGAACTTATATATGTCAAATGCATGTCCAAGCAACGTGGCACATTCTTCTTGTTTCTCAGGCAGCGCTCGGTCGGTCATAAGTTACCGCTCGAGCGCGGAACGTTCTGCCCGAGTGCTCACTTGTTATCCACTCGCGCTCGGGCGGTCAAAAACTACCGCTCGGGCGCCAAACGTTCTGTCAAAAGGCAAAGCTGGTGGTGCACTGGCGCTCGTGCGGTCCTTTTCTACCGCTCGGGCGCCACAGGTTCTGTCCAACTTCTTGGCTTGTATTGTACCGACGCCCGGCTACCCCACTCGAACTCCTACAACCTCAATACTGTTAATTAATCCACTTCTGATTACAGTAATTAAATCTCGGGCATTACAACAATGGATTCGTTCTTCAATACAAATGAATACCTATTCTTGTACCCATCATGTGTCACTCGCCTATCATATTGCCACGGTCTACCCAACAAGATATGACAAGCATGCGTTGGTACCACATCACACAAGACCTCATCCACATATTTCCCATTAGAAAAAGGCACTAGCACTTGTTTGTCAACCTTCACTTCCGCACAATCATTCAACCATTGAAGCCTATATGGTTGAGGGTGCTTTAATGTAGGTAACCCCAATTTCTCCACCATTTCAACACTAGCCACATTAATACAACTTCTCCCATCTATGATTAGATTGCAAACTTTTTGGTTTACAAAACACCTAGTATGGAACAAGTTCTCCCTTTGGTTAGTCTCCTCCTCCTTGACTTGGGCACTCATGATACGCCTAGTCACTAGTGCTTCACCTACAACCGCCTCATATCCCTCATCAGGATCCTCTAACGCAGGCATCTCATCTTCATCACCCTCACTATGAGACTCATACTCACCATAGTCATTTAGAATCATTACCCTTTTATTAGGACATTCACTAGAAATATGACCTAACCCTTGACACCTAAAACATTTAACATCTCTAGATCGATTAGAAGGAGTTTCAGATTTACCTTGCACTCCTTGTTTAGGCGCCTCTTGTTTGGTCTCAAATTTGGGCTTGGTCACCGCCTTGTTCTCCTCACGTTTCACCACATTTGATCGCCATGAAGATGATGAACCCCCAGTTGGATTGGTGCGGCCAACTCCACGCCTTTTGAGTTGTTACTCCACTTTTATGGCCATTTGCATCATCTCGTCTAGATCCAAGTAGTGCCGAAGCTCAACTTGATCTTGGATTTCCCTGTTCAAACCACAAAGAAAACGTTCCATGGTCGCCTCATTATCTTCCTCAATATTGGCCCTAATCATGACTACTTCCATCTCCTTATAGTAGTCCTCAACACTCTTCACCCCTTGCCTCAAAGTTTGTAGCCTCTTAAACATCTCCCTATAGTAGTGGTTGGGCACAAACCTCTTCCTCATGACCCTCTTCATCTCATCCCAAGATTCACTGGGTCTCTCATTATACCTCCTCCTAGTGTTCACTAATTGATCACACCAAATGAGAGGATAGTCTAGAAATTCGACCACCGCCAACCTAACCTTCTTTTGTTCGGAGTAGTGGTGACATTCAAACACGAACTCTACCCTCTTTTCCCATTCTAAGTATGCCTTCGGGTCAGATTTCCCATGGAACGAAGGAATCTTCATCTTAATACTACCCATATTACCTTCCTCCCTATTCCCGTCATTGTATCTACCCCGTGTGGCTTCTCTCCTTCCATTACCAAATCCTCTACCTCTTCCATTCCTACCCCAATTCTAACTTTGGCTCTCCTCTTCTCCTCCTAAATCATACTCTTCATCTTCTTCTCCTCTACCCAAATCCTTAGGCTTAGATTTAGCTCCACTAGTACTAACTTCAAGCCTACTCATCCTCTCGTGTAACGGTTCCAACTCCACCCTTATCATCCTAGAGAAATGCCCAAACAATGACTCCATTTGGACCTTAGATAACCCTTGGTTAGAACTATCTCCTACCTCCTTCTCCATTTAATTTCAGATTTGTACCTGCAAGAAAACGTTAGTAGAAAAACAAAATATTTCTCACCAAAATCCTCACGGTCCTCCAAAGAAAAGTCGCTCGTCACTCCTCTCTAGTTTTTTTCTTTTCTTTTGCTCACAACAAATACTCACCGTTCACTCCAAAGAAAATTCACTCGCACTCAAGTATTTTAACTCAAATTTGATTGTATTCTCGAAAGTGTGCTCAAGCTTTGTATTTGTATATCAAACAATCAAGTTCAACTTGTGAACAAATGTGATCAACTCACTTAGACTTCGTAGACAAGCAATTTGAAGGTAGATATATTTTTTTTTAACTGTGTGAGGCACTTGTATATGACTCACAAAAAGGAATAGAACAAAATACGAATAAGAATTAATGGGAAATTTTCGGATTTTTGGTACTCTTTTTTTTTTTTTTACTCTAAGAATTCCGAAAATTCAAAGAAAAATAAATAAGACACAAAATTTCGTGTATCACAGATTCACGAACGACGAGGAATGATAGAACAAAACAGATCTGAAAGCGGAACTAAAGGATAATTAGATCAGATAATAGAACGAAGGATAAACTTACTTGAATTCAATTAACCAAAAGCTCTGATACCAAATGATATGAATCCACGTACGTAAGAAAAGCAAACACGATTATTCTAGAACCGCGCCCTCAATTCAATAACGTTAAAAGGGATTCGCGTTGTGTCCCTAACTTTTGAATCAAGTGTGTGCGTGATTTTCACCTCTAAACTATGAAACGTTTAGCAACAAATAATCACAAAGAAAAAAATCGAAACTATAACGAACTTTCCAAGAACACGCCCTTGACAATCCGCGTAAGAACGATCGACAAACGCCACAAAGTTAAAAACTTTGATAAGTTTGATTTTTGATTACAAAGCAAAAGCCTTGAAATTTGAGGGAAAAATCTCAAAAGTTTGATATTCAATCAATAATAATGTGAATAATTGTGTTGATTTTCGTCCATATCATGTTTTAATATAAAAAAGATAACAATATCTAGTCGCCCAAAAAAATAAAACTCTAAAAAAGGAATAAAATCTCGCAAAACCGCAAAGTACACGGACCCCGTGTAAACGTCCGGGGCTAGGTCCGTGTAGGCACTGTGAGGTACACGGACCCCATTTAAAGGTCCGTGCTCGGGTCCGTGTACACTCTAGATTTCTTCATTCTCGGCTGTAATGGACACGGACCACGTGTACAGGTCCGTGTAGGCTCTGGACTGCTTGAATAACGTCTTTTTGGTTCCCGAACTCACTCCCATGCATCACGAACCCTTCGGCGCTTTGCTCCTTGCACGTAAGCCCTCCTTGATTGCTCATGACTCCCTGCAGTGCCTCCTTAAACTTCTTCAGTCGTCCTCTTGTGATCGGTCCCTCCGGCAACTCCAAAGGATTCCATGCTTTCCTTGGCGCTCGATCACCCGTTTTTGCATCATAATCAATAGGAGTAGAGTCGTAAAAAAGAACAGCAGAGTTTACAGCTGAACAAGTCACTTCCTTCTTTGCAAGAAGCAGATAAGATGGATGTGGTAGAATAACAAGATCCAACATGAAGCCCACTGTTCAAGAATAACCTGCAATAACGTCGAAGGAATAAAGGTTTATTTAGCGTTGCCCCTGCTCGAGAGGAAGAGGAAGGAAAGACAGGCGTTGGAGGCCCAACGCACAGAGACTAGGCAGCACCTGATTCCGATCCTGTTGATGCTACATAACCGCTGATCACGTATCCGGTGCTAGTCTTAGCAAGTATGGGACTTTCGAAATAGAACAAGAATAGAATCCCCTGCTATAAGACTTGAAGATGCAGATGAGGAATTGGACAAAGTAAGCTACGCCCCGTCTCCGCCTTTGCTTTGAATTAGCTACTTTCAAGAGGAGTAGGGATTTGCGACCTTCTGCCTCCTGCCTTGATTCGTCTTCTACCTAAGGCGTGCAACCAAAGAGCGGACAGGAGCAAGTGCTTCTGGTGACGCATCTCCCATCGCTCAGTCTTTAGAAAAATCCTTGATTGGCTCACTTATTCCTGAACTTACTTATGAGACTAGTAAGGCTTCGCAGTCCTCCCCCTACTGAATCTGTCCTTTTCCATATGAGGTCTTTCGAGCCTTGCCCACTGTCTTTGAATAATGCTTCATCCCCGGGACTAAAAGACTGCTTATTAGTTGAATTTCTTTGACCGATAGTATTTCTTGAATAAGACTTTTTGGGAAGAGTCTCACTCGACCAAAGGAAGAGGAAGCGGGGAAAATTTCCTGCGGTAAGAGCGACAGAGTCAGGACACAATCGATTAAGACAAAAGGGCTAGGGCTATTGACCCATTGACTCACTTATGGCGCTAACAATGGCAAATGGAAAGGTCGAACTCTCTTTCAGAGCCTTCTTCTTGGGGAGCAGACCTAAGTGTATTTAGAATGAGACCGGTTCTTTCTTTCCTCTTTTTGAATGCAGCATTGAGTGGTCCTATTGCTGACGGAAAAGGCAAGTTTTCGAGTTCCAGCTAGCCTTCAAAGGAAAGAGGTACAGAACTGGTGGCAAGAGCTCAACTCTCGAAGTAAAGCAGTTCTCCTTTTGGGAGTCCCAGCTTTTTTGATCGAAAGCCTCATCCCTTATATCTTTAATGCACGGGTCCTTTCTATTGATTGCAAGATGGTAGCGATCATTTCTACTGCTTCACAGGCTGTTCAGCGTATACATGAACTGATACCCTATCAGTGTCATCGGTTATACTGCGGAATAAGGCATTTACTAAACCTAACCAGTATTCGTAAACCATTACCTATAAAGCTTTACTATCAGATCTACCCTTTCCTCTTATCACCTTTCGATGAAGGATGATACATGGAATACCGGATCTGGTTAGTGAAACATAACATAAGGAGACATGGATGATACTCCATAGGCATGCTATCAGCATAATAGTGCTGAAGGCAAACCGTACACTGAGATAAATAAATCGCAGTGTTTCACCAGCAAAGCGAGCAAGTTTGGTAAGGAGGGACTCATTCCACCCGCTGTATCGAATTTTTTGAATGTCAAGCCACCTTCCTTTCTCAGCTATGCTCCCCTCTCATGTGATGACTGGTCCATCCCCCCTTTTTTTTTCAGAAGAGAATTAAGCATCCTTCTTTTCTTTGGTCGAGCTTTTCAGTCTTCGTTTGTTCTTCGAACCCGCTACCTTGAATTCATAACCTGCATAAGGAAGACCTGAAACTGGAGGACAAGCGGATGTTCAGTCTTTCCCCAGTGAGCTCGTCTCGTCTTAGGGAAGAGAATCTTAATTCACCAGGAACCACCACTGAATCAGGAGCAGGATCCCCTCTCGTTGGGCGGGCAAACAAAAGAAAGAAAGCACACTCGGCAGCTATCCACCCTGCCTGTAAGCCATATCTAGATCTATTCATATAAAAAAAAGAAAACATATATATCATCTTTCTATAGAAAAGGTATATCTAAGGTGCTACTAGTAGATTGAAGCTTTTATACCTACTCTTGTTTTTCAGTCTCAGAATGCTTTTGTTAAGGGCAGAAGTTTTACACTCCTATACCAAATCGGATATGTGAGAGATGGATCATGTTGACAGGCTTGAAATGTTGGGAAGTTTCTTCTTTTTTTTTTTGGCTGGTGTGCCAACTGCACTTAAATTTCATCCACCAACCGCCAGAGCCATTATGTAATGCCCGAGATTTTATACTGTTAATTTGAGATGAGTATTTGATTGATTGAACTGATTATAGACAGAGCACGTCGAGATTGGATTGGAATTGTTGAGTTTTGAATATGTACGAGGACAGAAGGTCTCGCGCATATGCGCGGCTGGAGGGCGCGCATACGCGCCAGCAGCTGAAATTGTCAAGCGCCGAGATAGAGCGTCTCGCGCATATGAGCCGGTGATGGTCGCGCATTTGCGCGAGACGTGCAGAACAAATAATAAGCCATGTGTCCTTGCCATGCATATATAATGTGTTATATTCATTCCCAGCTTGATATGGACGAGAAAGAAACACGATGAGCTTCAGAATTTCCTTCAAGTTGAATCCTAGCTTAGATTGATGGTTTCGCAAGATCCGGCCAACCGAATTTGAATCCGAGTCTATATCTGTGGTCTTCTTATTATTAGCTTCAAAAGGATGTAAGTATTAATACATTCAGCATGTTTTAAAGTTGAGATGATTGGGGAAATCAGAGTTTGATTGTTATTATTTGTTCTTGTGATTATTGGGAACGTGTATTCACAACCGGATTGAAGAATGGTTATGATATGCAATTTTTGTATGAAATTCAGCATGTCTTGAGTTGAGTTATGTAGATTTTGAGATGATGGAATATATTTGGGATGATTATGAGTTATTGATATTGATTATTGATAATTGAGTTGACCGGTATCGCGAGATTACGCCGTTACGCCGTCGAAATATACAGAGATTGAATATTGATCCATATGTGTGTTCATTTCAGTTAGAGGTTGATATGGTACATTTATACATGTCGTTGCAGTTCTGTGTTGACATATTTGATATCGAGATTTCAAGACTTCGACTTATTCAACAGAAACTACGACAAGAAAGGTATAATTCATGTTGATTCGGGAAGATACAACTCGAGTTAGATTTGATTCGAGTTTCCAAAAATCTCATATTATATTTCTATACCTTGCTATGCTTGTGCTTTATCTTGATTTATTTACACGCATTGAGATTAGGAGAGTCATTGGCAGATTGGCCAAACTTTCTAGATGTTCGGTGGTATCGAAGCATAGGAGAAGATCGACTCCGATTGTAGAGATTCGATACAGACATAACCGAAGTCTAGGAATAAGACGTACCACCACCACGATTGGGAGAGTAGGTGGGAGACTTGTTACGTCTTATTCACACTGGGATCCCTAGAGTTAGATATGAGTCGAGTCAAAGAATAAGAGTCAAAGAGTTTTATCCGTAACTGATATAAGTTTTATTATCTTGTGTTTATTTGCATGACATGCATTTATACATGTTTTATACTGGGATTTGTTCTCACCGGAGTATGCGGCTGTTGTTGTGTCTGTATGTGTGCATGACAACAGGTGGGACAGGATCGGGGTCGAGACAAAGATGAGAGATCGAGATAGCGTGGTGATTACGGGCATAGACGATGAACTAGTGGTTCTACATGTTCATCTGTAGTTGTTTTTTTAAACGCCAGTTTGTATGACTGTAATGAATCAAGACATGTAATTACTTCGGTTGAAATAAAATAGAGATATCATTTGTGTATGGTTTATATACAATTGTTTTTGAGATTAAAAGCAAAATTTTGACCCACATTTTCTAGCAAAGATCCACTTAATCCCAAAGATAATTGAGTTAGAGCCCGGGTCCCCACACATTACACCTTACAGCTGCCTTCCAAGCCCTACGTGATGTTCTAATTTCAATGAAATTCTTATGGCTAGTGACTTTAATGCGGTCGTTGATCCATCCTAGAAATTGGGGAGCCACATAGACTATTCAGGGGAAGTATGCTAATCGATGATCTACTGATGTAGCTAGTACTACTGGAGCTACTGCTAGATATGCCATTGGCTTAACTGGCTCTAAACCCTCCCACCCGAGAAAGGAATGGAATTTCAAGTAGTCATTTACACCTAAATTATCATCTTCACTGATCAGCATTTATAATGACCGAGGCACCTATGTATTCTGAGGCATCAACCTATGTGTTGCCTCTGTTTTCATTCTTTGGTAGTCACAGATTTTATTTGTCTTCCCGTTAAGATTCTCCTGACTACATGTCGTTTCCTTGGCTCTTTCCTTTCGTTCGGTAGCCTAGGGTTGCTCATCCTTTATCATCACAGCTCTGCTAATTGGTTTTTTGTGGGAAATTTCAATTCAAATTACTCAGTGAAAGTAGAAGCAGCATCTAAGGGATCGGGTAAGTCTGATTCAGAGCTAAGTAACATTCCACTCTGGTGGATTAGAATAGTTTGGTTGAAATAAATTTAATACAGTCTTTACTTAGTTCCAATAGTGAGCTAAATCAGTCCAAGTAATGGTAGTTTTTCATACTTTTGCCTTAGTTTGGAACCAGCTTCATCCCCATCCTGATAGGCTCCCTCGATATGGCATTCCTTAGGCTAAACAACCTATCCTTCTGGATGTTGCCTCCGAGCCTTCTTCTCGTCCTGTGTTCTTCCTTTGTAGAGTTGGGGGCCGGGACTGGTAGGAAAAGATACCTTTTAACGTGTTGGAAAGAAAGCTCAATTCAGTACTATGAAGGATTCGAGGTCTCCACGGAACATCCTAAAGTAGAGAGAGGTATGGACTCTTTTGACTAAAATCCCTATTTCCAATCCGAAAGTCTAACTAGAAAGTCCCAAGAGAATAAGGAATCCAGATGGTATGCAGGGAGCTTGGTTTCATGTTCCTCCATTCAGTCCACCGTGCCCATGACACATGACTCAGAAAGTGGGCAGTGCCCTCGAAAAGGCAAGAGGTTGGGCCAAAGCGCCTCCCCAGAACGTAAACGATCAGGGATCGGTGGTCTGTCTGACTTTCGAGTATTGGTTCCGAGCACGTCTTAGCCAACCCACTGAAAAACTAAGGCAATTCAATAAATATCATTAATTGGGAACAACTAGGAGCACGCCCTTAGCTACGAGTAAGCTGTCCCCCCTCTAGCCAGTACCCTATGTATAATTCCTTCTTTCCTTTCCAGGGATGAGTCCTTCTACGCCTAGCCTAGGTTTGAAGCGTTCGAAAGTGGACAGAGCAAGGAAAAACTCACAGTCTGACAGGATTAAAAAGAAGGTATAACGAGAGGAAAGACTAATCACTCTAGTTGAGCGATACTGATAAGTCCACGAGTTCTTAGGATTTGTGCGCCAGCTGACGGACCCTATCCCTTTTTAGCATGATCCTTGTTGTTGAACAAAAGGAGCTACCTCGGATCTTGGACAGAGTACTCGAGTTGGAGGGAGGGAGGAAGCATAGCGTGAATACAGGGAACAGGGTAGAACAAGAGGATCCTCTTTCAAATGTGTCAGGATGTTCATAATTGATGGTAGTACTCACAGCAGGTCAGAAGGAGATGCCGAAAAGAAGCTCTTTTCGAGACATGAAAATACGGTATTTCTCCACTTAAGCTTAACGAGCCATAGCTTCCTTTCAGAAGGCCTTATGGGTCGGAATCCAGTTGAATAGACTTGCATGTGTTAAGCATAGTTCAAGTCTTCCTTCGCTTCTTGACGAACCTTGGTTTGTCTTTGGTACCTCCTTGACCAATTAGATCATGTTCTGGCTAAGGCCTTGGGTTTCAACCGGGGTGGCAACTAGGATAGCTTCCTCAACCCGAAGGACCAGGAAGATCATTAGACCTAAGTTTACACGGGTCTCCATCGTTTAACACAGACCCACGAGCTGCTGTTGCCGGCGAACCAGCTTTACGACCGGCCTCCAATAGCAGGTCAACAAACTAATCTCTCCGATAGACATGCAAGCTTCTTCGTCTTCAGAATCCTTGCAGTATCTTCCCACTCCTCACCGATGCTATTTCCTATAGCTGAGACGTATATCCGATACCTGATGGAGCGAGCTAGCCTATCATCTAGGCAGTACAGTTCTTGTTGGTATTGGCCCTTTCTTCGGAGATGGGATGAGGGACTGGAGCGGGTAGGGCTTCCTTTCCAAAACAGATCTCTGTCTTCGAGATGAGACTGGGCAAGCGCATTTGGCATCTCCAACTACTTAGGATCGTTGTATTAAATACCAGCAGAATTCATTCCGCCCAGAAAGAGTCTTGGACAGAAAAGCAAAACGAAGAAGAGGGGTAGCTCACTCAAGAATGGGACTAATGGGGTAGTGTGGAAGCGTCTTCTCTTTTGAGTTTGACATAGTTAGGTGTAGCCAACTTTCGTGGACAGTTGAGTAGGCACATGTCGGCTAAGACCCCCTCATTCCACTCCTATGAGAATGATAACTGATGACTAAAACAGCTACTGCTGAAAAAAAAAGAATCTGGCCTATGCCCTACGAATTTAGCTAGAACTAAACTAAATTACCTGTTCATTTGGAGAGAGATTCTATATATTTTATATAAATGTTGTGAGTTAACTAGTCTCTATGCTTTTGCTTTCACTCTTCAAAGTAGTAAAGTAAGCAAGCAACCTTGGAGAATATTTCCAATTGGAATAAAGTAAGTCCTCACTATTAAGTTCACACATCCTATATCTGTTAACAGATACTCCGACTTTGCTCGCCTTCCTTGATAGAGCCCTCGAGGCTATTAAGTCCAACTTCGCTTCTATCTCTCCGAAAAGAAGTAGCTTTGCCAATCGATTACCGACTTTCAACATTCTAGATTCGGAAAGAAACGCCCATGAGAGAAAGTTTGAGGAAAAAGCCATACTATACTGACCAGACATGGGTAGAAAGGACGTTCCCACCAACTATGAAACTCAAATAGAGTAGAGAGAGTTCTTCTATCCTAAAAGGGCAAGGGGACAAGATGTAGCAGATCATTCAAGAATAAATCAGGATACCTCAATCTGTCAACCAAAAGCTATGAACCGCACTCGTCTGGTTGTTCTTCCTTGAATAGAAGCTCTAGATCGAATTTAATAGAATCCCTGTAAGGATTCCAAGGAGTTGGTCTCGGCTGCCTCCGTTCTCTTTACGGATGGATAGAGAGAAATCCCAGAAATCGTTCCCTCCCGGCCCTACCTCTTCTGGTTAACGCCTCTCTGAAGATCTTTTTAGGGTAGGCAAAGAGGGTGAAGCCACTTTTGCAGCTCTGCCCGGTAGAAAAAGTGGAACTCGAATAGTTGTCTGATAAAGGAAGGCAGTAAAGGATATTCAACAAAGCAGGCCTTACTATCTTACCTAAGGTGGGAACAATTAACTCATGAAGACGTTGTGCTCGGGCCTCTCTTGGGGGATTCCCTTCTCTCCTCCACCCCCTTGAACAGGCTTTCCGCGGTACCAAGCTCACTTCATTAAGTCTTTATATAATAGGAGTGTTTATCGCTACTACCAACTACATCAACTGAAAAAAGAAGCTAACCGACTAACACTAACAGTTATCCGAAAGACGGTTCTGCAAGCCGGACTTAACGACAGATCTGTTTTCTAGTTTGTTTATTTTATCTAAAAACCGTTATTTTCTTGCTCGAACTGGAACTTGCATGAATAGTGGAAGAACACGCCATTCAGATTAGAGCTGTGGCACGAGAAGGCTGGTGCCTTGGTCGAGACCCTTTTTGGCGTGAGTTGCTTAGTGTTAAGTGTATAGCCACAAAAAAATTACACAAGGCATTTCACACTCGCTTTTCGGAAGGAATAAAAAAACCAGGTTGTTCGCAGAACGAATATCAAGTCTTTCATAAATGCTTTATGAAAAGAGTCATGTTTACAAGCTCGAGGAATCTAAGGGGCGTAAGCGGCTATGAGGGAAACTTTCTTTTAATTTAAACCGTTCGACGAGACGATAACTTGTATGGAAAAAGGGTTCTCCACGTCGCATCGGTTTTTCCTAGACCTCAAAGACTGGCACCTCCTTTTCATCTGCACCTGAAAACAGTGGTTAGGCGGAGTTGCCCCGGATAAGTTTTATCAGTTATTAAAACTATTTGAACTACTCCGAAGTGCACTTACAGAAGACCAATTCAACAAGTGCTAATGCAGTCGGTCACATCTTTTCTGTTAGAGAAAGCAGCAAATTCAATGGATGCTGATGCATCGATAGCAGCGGACGCCGAGGCGTCTCTTCTCCTTTCTGAACTTGCCCGAGGCGTCTCTTCTCCTTTCTGAACTTGCCTGGTCTTTTTCGCCTTTCAACATGAAACTGATTCAAGCATTCGTTCAGAGTCGACAACAGCAAGAAGACAAATGAAATCTGGTTCAATGTACGCTATCTTGCCTAGTTCAATCAATGGCAGAAAAAACCTTGCGATAACCTTTCATCCGAGTATCTTTTGCTCTTTATGGTTTCAGGCATCACTTTGCTTAACACATCAACTTCGAAGTGGGATAGAGATAATGAGCTCTGTGAGCTACTGTCTCTTACATCCCGAATCTACTTATTGATACCCGTACTTACAAAGATTCTTGGTAGTCATCTCTTTCTGCTTCCTTCCACTCTGGGCCTTGCTATATTCCAAGAAACTGTGTCCTCACCCTCTTCCTTTTCCGGGAAATGATATTATTGGCTTGTGCTTAATCCGCTACACTCCTTTCGAGCTGCCAGTGGACGTGCTGTTCTCATCTTTTAAGATATCTTGGGTTTAAGTTACAGTTTAAGTCCTAATCTACTCCCATCCAGTCTCTTTGAAAAGCAGTATCCTCCCTTAGGCAAGCAGAAAGCACTATTTCCTCAAATCTAATGGAGGGCTACAGAGAAGATGGGAATTGCCTTTTATTTATCGGAGGCATTGGTCCGAGGACGAAAGTAAAAATTTTAAGGCATAAAAGCCTGGAAGATTTTTGAGTTGGGCAGTGAGATTGATTCTTCAAGAATGGCTCTCGCTAACCCTTTCCCTTTTTCCGTGGATGATGCTTCTTCATTTCTCCGTTGATGGATCAGCTGATGGATTGTTGACGGTACTGCTTGCTTACTGACTACGCAAACAAAAGGCTCGAAAGCTCCATTTCACTAATTAAAGTCATAACATAAGTCCTCATCACCAACTTTGTAGTAAACAAAAGAACTTCTTTTATCCCTTGTTCTAGGCGTTTTGTTAGCTCGATTCCTCCAGCTAGTAAGTAGTTGCCCTTGAGCCAGTGAACCTCAGGTCGAAACATGCCTGCCAGTGAGACAGAGTCATTCCATCCAGGGTAGTACCAATGCTTTCGATTGCTTTCATATATGCTCACGATCCAGTCTCTAGTACGAGTAGCAAACTGAAGGAAGCTTAGCTTACTCTTATCAAAGAGAGGATGTGATTCTTCTTTCTTACCCAGAACCTTAACTATAAGAGACTTCCCCATGGTTGAGAAATTCTCCTTTTAGTTTCCCCATTAATGTTGATCACAAGGAGACAATTCGAAGGGCCCTAGTTATGGATTTGCTGCTCATCTTCTTCCCACTCGTCTGATTCAAAGCCTTCAGACTCAGGTTCCGAGATCTCAAGATAGCATGAGCCCTTGTGATGTACTTGCTTGAGAACATCACGAAAGGACAGTGGTGGATTACCGTCTTCCTTTGATCGCTTCCATGGTCCGGGACTCTTCCCAGGGTCCGGAGGTAGCTCACAAAGGTCGCCATTCCTTAGCCCCTCATTGGTTGTTAGGCATTTTTGACTTCTTCTATTTCATTTCCATAGCGATTCACTCAACATAGAAAAACAACTAGAGCAAAGCTAGTATCCGGCCTAAAGCTGTTGAACTAGAGGAGGGGTCTAGCATACTGAAACATAAATGTAGCTATAAAGCCTTTTTGAGCATCTTCCTTGCGATCTCCTTATCCTATATAAATAAGAACTTTTTCACTATATGCTTATAGAGTATATGAAAGCAACCAAATACACACATCACATGTCTTACATTTCATTCGAATAGCTAATACGAAATTTGTCTCAATTAGATCGCAAAAGAAATCAACATAATCTACTTCATTTTCAGTCTAAATTATTCGATGCGAAAAAGTACAAATCCTTTTCTATCCTCTATCTAAATCCAATTTTAAATTGGTTGGATTGATTGATTTTACTTCAGAAAATTTAGGAGTTCATAAATTGTATATACCACATTAAAATGAATGGCATTATTATTACTGATCAGTAAAATACATATCTGTAAAAAAAGGGAGAAAAGGCATTTTTTATGGTCAATAATTCATTCATTTCGATTATTTCTCAAAAAGAAAACAAAGAAAACAGAGGGTCTGTTGAATTTCAAGTATTCAGTTTCACCACTAAAATAAAGAGACTTACTTCACATTTGGAATTGCACAAAAAGGACTCTTCATCTCCGAGAGGTTTGCGAAAAATTTTGGGAAAACGTCAACGGCTGCTGGATTATTTGTCAAAAAAAATATAGGGCGTTATAAAGAATTGATCGGTGAGTTGGGTATTCGAGAAATAAAAACTCGTTAATTTGAAGTGTGATACCATTTAAACTTATTCATTTCCATTTTGATGAACTTTTTTTTACTTTCAGAAACGCACGGAAGAATGACTCGAGAAAAAAAAACTTATGATTGCATCAACTACAAGAAAAGACCTTATGATAGTCAATATGGGCCCTCACCACCCATCAATGCATGGTGTTCTTCGACTGATAGTTACTCTCGACGGTGAAGATGTTATTGACTGTGAACCAATATTGGGTTATTTACATAGAGGGATGGAGAAAATTGCGGAAAATCGAACAATTATACAATATTTGCCTTATGTAACGCGTTGGGATTATTTAACTACTATGTTCACAGAAGCAATAACTGTAAATGGACCGGAACAGCTAGGTAATATTCAAGTACCTCAAAGGGCTATCTATATCAGAGCTATTATGTTGGAATTGAGTCGTATCGCTTCCCATTTGTTATGGCTTGGCCCTTTTATGGCAGATATTCGGGCACAGACTCTTTTTTTCTATATTTTTCGAGAACGAGTTGAAAGCATAGGCATTATTGGCGCTGAAGAAGAACTAAATTGGGGTTTATCAGGATCAATTCTACGAGATTCCGTAATACAATGGGATCTTTGTAAAGTTGATCATTATGATGTTAGAGTAGGTGCACGTCGAGCCAAGTGTTGGCCGAGTGTTCACAATGAAGCTCTATGTATAAACAGTCTGATATGAATCTAGCCAGCCACTATGCGTTCCAAGAACCAATCCCGAGAGGACGCTTGACGATGTTGAATGTTGTCCTTCATCCAACCAATGAAAGCTTGGAAACAAAGCTCGAGGGGTTCGGGTTGCATAACAATCAAGTAGAGGATGAATTGGAGGCTTGCGTCTTATCGTGTTGCGGGAAGCGCCTCGTGCCCGAGCGGTCACATTCTACCGCCCGAGCACGTATAGTACAGAACTCTCGGCGCCCGAGCAGGCAAATCCTATCGCCCGAGCGCGAGCATTTTCGAGAAATATTTTAATTTCTTCTTTTTGAGTTTTAATTATTTTTGCAACTAGATATTGTTATCTTTAATTATGCAATTTTCTATATCTAGGTTTTAATTATCTATATTTAAGCTAGAATACCATGTAAACAATTTAACTTTTGTTCATTATTGATTTGATATCAAATTGTGAGATTTTCTCTCAAACGAAAGCGAGAGCTTTTATACACTTCGGTGTTTTCAAAATCGAACTTTCAAAGGTGTATTCTTTTGTTTGTTCGTCTATCGATTTTCACGAGGGTTGCCAAGGACGGGTTCTTCGGAGGTTCTCTTGAATGCGATTGTTTCTATCGTTGGTTAATTGTTGCTAGACCGCGTGATCTGGAGGCGATTATCACACCTGTCGATTACTTGTTTCAAAGATCGGGACAAATCAAAGATCTCGTGGACGGGATCGTATCAAGTGGTATCAGAGCAAGGGTTTTGATTCAAGTAAGCGTATCCGTTCAATTCCTCGTAGGAATTTCAATACCAATTTTCGTGTAGCGATTTCTACGTATTTGTTTAATCTACAAAAAAAAAATCGTGATATTACTGTTCATCGTCGAATTTACTGTTCACAGCACTATTCACCCAAAAAAAAGGTACAAGATGCTTGATAGTCAATTTCAGTCATTGTTGGTAGAATTTGGGAAAAGGATGGAGGAAGAATTTAAATCTTTGCGTGAAAGGTATGGGCGAGTAGATGAGATTGGGAGGATGAGTAAAGAGGAAAGAAGCATGGCGACACCAGCGAGGAGTTCAAAACGTGGATATCAAGGTACCTCGCAATTCTCACATAATTATATTTCTGATATTCGATGTTTATGGTGTCTAGAGGTAGGACATGATTTTCATCATTGTCCAAATGAGGATGTGAAGGTAGTGGATTCCACTTCTAACCTTGAAGCCAAATTTGTGGATGATTTGAATGTTGATACTACAATTGAGTCTCATGCGAGTATTGAGTGTTGTGCTGTGGAGGGTGAGTTGTTAGATGATGTGCAAGTTGTTTCTTTTGGTCAACTGTCTACGAATGTAATATGTATTGGTGAATCAATTTTTTATGAGTTGAGAGAAAAAGAAAATGAGATGATAAAAAAAAAGAGTGATAAAAAAGGCGGGATGGCCATCGAAGAACAAAAAGAGTTGTGTGAAAAAGAGGCCAAAGAAAAAGAAAAAGAAATGAAAAATAATTTAAAGGCCCAAAAGAGAGAAAAGAGTGAGATTGAGAGTTATTTACTTTTGTATAAAACCCCTTAAAGTAACTTTGTACAAAGAGGTTTATATATCTAGTGATGAAATAGCCGGTTCGAACCCGAGCATTGTTAAACTCTACTTGCAGGATTGTGGAAAAGGCATGAAATGTATTGATCTTCCTAGCTATCAAGAAAGACAAGATTTGAGGACAAATCTTTTTAAAGAAAGGGAGTATGATATGAATCTAGCCAGCCACTATGCGTTCCAAGAACCAATCACGAGAGGACGCTTGACGATGTTGAATGTTGTCCTTCATCCAACCAATGAAAGCTTGGAAACAAGGCTCGAGGGGTGCGGGTTGCATAACAATCAAGTAGAGGATGAATTGGAGGCTTGCGTCTTAGAGTGTTGCGGGAAGCGCCTCGCGCCCGAGCGGTTACATCCTACCGCCCGAGCGCCAATAGTACAGAACTCTCGGCGCTCGAGCAGGCAAATCCTATCGCCCGAGCGCGAGAATTTTCGAGAAATATTTTAATTTCTTATTTTTGAGTTTTAATTATTTTTGCAACTAGATATTGTTATCTTTAAATATGCAATTTTCTATATCTAGGTTTTAGTTATCTATATTTAAGCTAGAATACCATGTAAACAATTTAACTTTTGTTCATTATTGATTTGATATCAAATTGAGAGATTTTCTCTCAAACGAAAGCGAGAGCTTTTATACACTTCGGTGTTTTCAAAATCGAACTTTCAAAGGTGGATTCTTTTGTTCGTTCGTCTATCGATTTTCACGAGGGTTGCCAAAGACGGGTTCTTTGGAGGTTCTCTTGAATGCGATTGTTTCTATCGTTGGTTAATTGTTGCTAGACCGCGTGATCTGGAGGCGATTATCACACCTGTCGATTACTTGTTTCAAAGATCGGGACAAATCAAAGATCTCGTGAACGGGATCGTATCATAGTCTTTAGTTTAATAATATTTGAAATTATTGTTTTGGCACTTCTTTATCTGTATAACCATGCTAGTTGCATAGATAAAGTCCTTGAATATACATATAGTAGAAAGAATATGAGATGCTCATATTATGAGTATCATGAAACTCATTTTTGGAATAATGTATATTTTAAACAGTTCCAAGTCGATTTAGCCGCCGCTAAGAAGGATACAGGCCGCTCGATTTCGAGACTAGTATCTGCGATGTGAGTACCATGTTTCATTGGTATGGGACATTGTGATGTCCGAGCATGCAGATAGGTGTTCCTGGTAGAGTTNTATGGATATCCTATGTGTTTTTCATGTATATGTAGTTTGAAATCTCTGATCAGAGTATGGTGGTAATTATGAAAGGGGTTTCATAGATTACACCATCGATGCAACTACGACATGACACATAGTATCGATTCATTGACAACTCTCGATATACCAATGGTTGTCGAATCGGTCGGGATATATGAGATGAAGGGACCGTACTGTACGCTAACCATAATTGAATGGTTCTTGCAGGCACTATCATTTGATACCTAGGGAATCATGTAAGCGATGCTGCTAGGCGTTTAACATGATTGGTTGGGTACTATCAGACTTGAGTTCTGACGTTCTTATTATCAAGGAGTTGATAAGTAAGAATGGAGCAATTGGAGTATGCTCATATAAGGACATGTTTAGTCCCGAATCACATGGAGATGTGAACCAACGGCTAGTTGTATCAATGAACCATTGAGGGTCACACAAGTGCTAACTTTCAAAAATATCGTTGAGAAGTAAAATAGTTCAATGTGGTGAACGACTTATAAAGGAGTTTATAAGCGTAAGGAAAACTAGAAGTATGACTTCTATAAGGAGAATGTAACTTTTAATTTGAGTAAGTGTTCCTAAGTTAAAAGTTGGCAAAGCAAATAATGTATTTGAAAATTGTGATTTTCATAAATCATTATTATGGACTTAATTGAATTAATTCAAGTGTTGAATTAATTAAACACTAGTGGACCTAGTAGAGTCTAAATAATTAAATTAATTCAAGTGTTGAATTAATTAAATAACATTGGGCCTTGAAGAGCCCAATTAGAAACAATTATTAAACCTGTGGGCTTGTGTAAAATCAAGTAAAGGTTAAATGGTCTCAAATGTGTTTGGGACAATTTAAATAAAAGTCCATAGGCTTTACAATTGTTATAAACCTAAATAGATTGCATGCATGGGAGATGAAAGTTGGGAGAGAACTTTTTGTATAACCAAGGCATGACATGCACATGCTTAACTTTAACTTTTTTCCCAACCAAGAAAAATGTTTTCTCCTTCTCTCCTACTCCACACCATGGCAGAAAATTCATTGATTTTTCTCCTCAATTTTTCCTTCTTCAATTGTAGAGGAAACTCTCTCTTCTCAAATGAAAAATGGTCTAATTTCTCTAGTGCAAAATTAGAGTGGATTTAGCTTGTTGGTGGTGGACCTAATTTGAAGAAAAGAGTCCATTTGAGCAAGGAGTTGTGTTGGAAGCTTGTAGGTTGTCTTGCCATTCAAGAGCTAAGGTGTTTACACCTTAGTTGAAGCCATAACATCAATCCTTGTGATTGATAGGTATATTTCTTAAACACACTATGTATGACATATTTTGTGTTTTCGTATTTGCTACACATCTTAGTAGAGGTGTTCGCTTTTCTTCTTGAAAATAAAATTTTGAACTTCCGTTGCGCATTTGAGCACCTAAAAATCGATCCCTTTCAAGTGGTATCAAAAGCTAAGGATACTATTTTGTGTAGCATATACATAATATTATATTGAGATCGATTTCTAACCTCTTGAGATGTTATTTTTGCAACAAAAATCAAGACTAATACAAGGGAAATTTCGGGGCAGCATGTTGCTGCCCATTTTGGGCAACCGAGGGGCTGCCCATTTCTGGCAGCAAGCGCAGCCCGAGAGGCTGCCCGAACCCCTCCCTTCGAAAATTTAAAAATAAAAAAAAAAATTTTGGCATGTTGGCCGGAATCCGGCGACGGAGCTCCGGCGACGGCAATGACGACTTGGGTTTTCAAAAGGTGTTTTGAAATATCAAAGTGTCATATCAAGGCCATTGGATGGCTAACATATTTGTGAAATTTAAATGGGCCAAAATGTTTTTGGTGAAATATGATTTTTTGGGCCCTTAAGTTTAAATTAACAAAAGTTACAAATATTTTCTCATGAAATAAATAATTGAAGTTGGACTTTAATTATTTATAGTAAATTGTGATTTACAAGAAATTCACTTATCAATAAATTAATTTGAAAGTAGACAAAGGAGTTTGTATACTTTGTTAATTTAGTTTATAATCGTGGCGGTTAGTGATTGGATCAAGATATATAATATTAGACCAATTGATTATTGTGATAATTAATTGATGGTGTATGATATGTGATATTATACATCAAGGATGATCAAAAGCCCAAGCCCAATTTGCTAGGTGTGTGTTAGGATATTTTGTGTTGAATGATTGTAATAATTATCAAATTTAAAGTGGGCTTGGTTTATGGCCCGTTCCCACCCCCATGAGATATATCCCTATTTGCCGTGGATATTTATTTGTAAATATTAGTATAGTGGAAGATCAAGATTGGAAGATGGTGGCCTTGATGATTATGAAGATCGAAGACATGTAAATATTGGAAGCTAATGTTATAGTTGCATTTGCATCCCATGCATTTCCCTAGGATTGGACCTAGGTCCGTGTTTAGCTCACACAGGCCATTAGTATTGGGGCGATTGATCATCCTTGTTTGTTTACTGTTTATAATATATGCATGATATGTTATAAATAATGTGATACGAATCCTCGTACGAATAAATAGCAAACACGATTAAAATCGAATCGCGCCCTCTATTCAATAACAAGCAAGGATCGATGTGTTGTCCCGATCTTTTGAATCAAGTGGGTGTGTGATTTTCACCTCTAAACTATGAAAAGTTTAGCAACAAATAATCACGGAAAATAAACAACTGAATTTATAACGAACCTTCAAAGAACAAGCCCTTGACAATCCGCACAAGAACGATCGACAAACGCCACAAAGTTAAACTTTGATAAGTTTGATTTTGATTACAAAGAAAAGCTTTGAAAAAGTTTGAGAGAAAAACTCAAAGTTTGATAAACTCAATAATGATAATGTGTCTTGTGTGTAAAATTTCGTCCATAATATTGTGTACAATCTAAAGATTCTCAAAATCAAGTTACGAAGATCAAACTCTAACTAGGAAACTAAAGATTTTCTCGCATCTGACTCGCGCTCGAGCGGTAGGATATTACCGCTCGAGCGCCGAGGGTTCTGGACTATTCGCGCTCGGGCGGTAGAAAATGACCGTTCGGGCGCCGAAAGTTCTGGAAATCAACTCTTGGGCAGTACGTTTGGCGCTCGGGCGATAGTATTTTACCGCTCGGGCGCGGAGCATTCTGGACGTTTTCTTCATTCATCACTTGAATGGTGTTCTTATGACTCCCAAACTTTCTCTCATGCATCACGAACCCTTCAGCACTCTGCACCTTGCT
The DNA here is from genome assembly GCF_012295235.1 of Primulina huaijiensis. NCBI lineage: Eukaryota > Viridiplantae > Streptophyta > Magnoliopsida > Lamiales > Gesneriaceae > Primulina > Primulina huaijiensis. The sequence continues at coordinate 13,158,813 of NC_133323.1, read as the reverse complement.
TGTAAGTCCTTCTTCATTGCTCAAAAGCCCTTGTAGTGCCTCTTTGAATTTCTTTAGCCGTCCTCTCGTGATTGGTCCCTCCGGAAACTCTAAAGGATCCCATGCTTTCCTTGGAGCTTGACCATCCGTGTTCGCATCATCCTCTCCTTCTTGAAAAGGCTTTGTCCTCAAATCTCGCTCATCACCTACATCAAACAAAGAAAGAGCACTAACATTAAAAGTTGAACTGACGTTATACTCACTTGGTAGATCAAGTTCGTAGGCGTTGTCATTGATTCTCTCGAGGACTTGAAATGGTCCATCACCCCTCGGTAGTAGCTTTGAACGACGTTTTTCAGGGATCCTTTCCTTCCGCAAGTGGAGCCGCACCCAATATCCCTTATCAAATATCACCTTCTTCTTCCCTTTGTTGCTTGCTTGGCATATTGCTCATTTCTATTCTCAATGTTGGCCTTGACCTTTTCATGCAACCCCCTAACAAATTCAGCCTTCTTTTTGCCGTCCATGTTCAACATTTCACTCACAGGTAAAGACATCAAATCCAACGGAGTCAAAGGATTAAAACCATATACTATTTCAAATGGCGAATAATTTGTAGTAGAATGCACACAACGATTATAAGCACACTCAACAAATGTTAAACAATCTTCCCAATTCATTAAGTTCTTCTTAAGAATAGCACGCAAAAGTGCCCCTAAAGTTCTTTTAACAACTTCAGTCTGTCCATCCGTTTGAGGATGACATGAAGTAGAAAACAACAATTTCGTGCCAAGTTTAGCCCACAACGTTTTCCAAAATTAACTCAAAAACTTAACATCACGGTCAGAAACAATAGTCCTAAGCATGCCATGCTACCTAACGACTTCTCTACAAAACAAATCCGCAATGTGAGAGGCATCATGAGTTTTGTGACAAGCAATAAAATGTGACATCTTAGAAAATCTATCAACAACAACAAATATCGAATCCCTCCCCTTCTTAGTCGTAGGCAACCCCAAAACAAAGTACATTGAAATGTCAATCCAAGGTTCACTAGGAACAGGAAGTGGTGTATACAATCCATGTGGTTGTGTCCTAGACTTAGCTTGCCTACAAGTTATGCACTTATCACAAACTCGCTCAACATCACGCTTCATATGTGGCCAATAAAAATGTTCATGCAAAGCATTCAAGGTTTTTGCCACACCAAAGTGTCCCATCAAACCACCCCCATGTGCCTCCCTAACAAGTAATTCACGAATGGATTATTTAGGGATGCACAACCTATCTCCTCTAAACAAGAAACCATTATGCAAATAGAATTTTTCATGTGGACCATGCATACAAGTTTCAAATACTTCCTTAAAATCCTCATCTAGTACATATAATTCTTTCACATGCTCAAACCCCAAAATTTTAGACTCCAAGGTAGAAATTAGTACGTACCTCCGTGATAGTGCGTCGGCCACTACATTTTCTTTACCTTGTTTGTACTTGATGATGTATGGGAACATTTCAATGAATGCCACCCACTTAGCATGCCGATTGTTCAGCTTTTGTTGCCCCTTAAGGTGCTTTAGGGATTCATGATCCGTATGAATCACAAACTCCTTAGGCCTTAAGTAGTGCTGCCACGTCTCTAGAGTCCTCACAAGAGCGTAGAACTCCTTATCATACGTGGGATAGTTCAGGGCGGTTCCATTTCGTTTCTCGCTAAAGTACGCCACCGGTCGACCTCCTTGCATCAAGACTCCACCAATACCTACACTTGAAGCATCACATTCAATTTCAAAGGTATTAGCAAAATCAGGTAAAACAAGTAAAGGAGCATTAATTAACTTTTGCTTAATAAGATTAAAAGACTTCTCTTGCTCCTCGCCCCAATGGAATGGGACGTTCTTCTTGATCACCACCGTCATTGGTGCTGCCAGTGTGCTAAAATCTTTTACAAACCTCCTATAGAAGCTTGCAAGACCATGAAAACTTCGAACTTGACCGACAGTAGTAGACGTTGGCCAATCTCGAATGGCACTTACCTTGTCTTCATCCACTTGTATACCCTGTGAGCTTACCACAAAACCAAGAAAGACAAGTTTGCTTGTACAAAAATCACATTTCTTTAAGTTAGCATACAAATTTTCAGCCCTTAGTATGATTAGTACAAGTCTCAAGTGATTAACATGCTCATCCAAGTTTTTGGCTATACACTAGGATATCATCAAAATAAACAACAACAAACTTTCCTATGTGTGCACGCAAAACATGATTCATTAACCTCATAAAGGTGCTAGGGGCGTTAGTTAAGCCAAATGGCATTACCATCAACTCATATAACCCATACTTGGTTTTAAAAGCAGTTTTCCACTTATCACCTTCCCTCATCCTAATTTGGTGATAACCACTCTTCAAATCAATTTACTAAAGATTCATCTAACATATCATCCAGTCTAGGTATGGGATGCCTATACTTAATGGTTATGTTATTGATTTCCCTACAATCTACACACATACGCCATGTTCCATCCTTCTTAGGTACTAGCAAAACAGGTAAAGCACAAGGAGACATGGACTCACGCACAAAACCCCTATCTAACAACTCATTTACCTGCCGTTGAAGCTCCTTGGTCTCCTCCGGGTTGCTCCTATAAGCTGGACGATTTGGCAATGCACTCCCAGGTACAAAATCGATTTGGTGCTCGATTCCCTTCAATGGTGGTAAGCCTTGAGGTAACTCTTCCGGAAACACATCTTCAAATTCCTGCAAAAGTGAAACAACAATGCTCGGAAGGGTCCCGGCTGTAATGCCTGAAATTTTATTACGGTAATTTGAGCTTAATTATCGATATAGTGATTTGATTATAGCCGGATCACTACGAAAATGGAAGTGGAATAGCATGGGTACGCTTGTTGCGTGACCAGTAGGTCTCGCGCATATGCGCGGCATGAGGGCGCCCATACGCGCGAGCTACACAGGAAGCTTAAGTGCGGAACAGAACCTTACGCGCACATGCGCGGCAGAGCGCGCGCATATGCGCGACGAGTCCAGTGGCCATGATGCATTTCCAGAGAAGTAGGCGCACATGCGCGACGGGGAGCGCGCACATGCGCGAGATGTCCAGTAGCCAAAATTGATTTCCAGAGCATGTCGCGCACATGCGCGGAGATTGCACGCGCATATGCGCGAGCTGCCGAAGGGCTAAGATGCGAGAACCGAACGTTACGCGCACATGAGCGAGATGAAGTCGCGCATATGCGCGAAAGGCTTTGGACAAAATTCGAGAGCGACACGTAGCAAGTGGCATGCAATATATATATATCAAATTGGCAATTGTCTCATTTGGCATTCAGAAGTAACCGAGAAAAGCTCAGGAGGAAAGTTGTGAAAATCCTTACGCCTTTTCTTGTAGAAATTTGAAGTTGACGGAAGATCCGTCCGTCAGATTGTTGATCCGACTTCAGTACTGTGTTCCTATCGACGCAGGCTCTAACTGGACATTTACAAAGACAGTCTTAAGTTCAGAACTGATATTGCTTCCGANATATATATTATATATATATATATATATCAAATTGGCAAGTGTCTCATTTTACTTCAGAAGTAACCGAGAAAAGCTCAGGAGGAAAGTGGTGAAAATCCTTCTGTCCGATCTTGAATCCGACTTCAGTACTGTGTTCCTATCGACGCAAGCTACAACTAGACGTAAGTTTTACTACGTTTTGATATGTCTTGAAATTATGATATTGCCAGAATCGGATATGATTCATATATGAGGTTCTTGACATATTAGACATCGTAAAATCGAAGTCAGATTGAGAAACAGATTAATTATGTAATTGTTATAATTTTTCAGAGTATATTGATTGATATGGGACATATTTAGATTATTGATTGATTAAAGATTCTATCGGATATGGGTTATGCTTTGTAATTGATATCTGTCGATATGGTATTTATGGGGATATTGAGATTATGCCGTTATGCCGATGATTTGAATTAAATTCGGATTAATCATATTCAGTAGTAAATTGAGAATGGAATGTTGATGTTATTATTCTCGATAGGTCCTTTAAGATTTACAGAGACAATCTTGAGTTCAGAATTTCCGTTTCTTCAGACCGAGACTACAAACGAAAGGTATAAGTCAATGTGGTATTGGGAGATCGACACAAGTAGGATACACTTGTGTTTCACTAAATCACATACTATTTGTTATTATTTGCATTGATTTGATTTGATATGCTTGTTCTATTGATGTATAGAGAGCATGTATTAGACGAATATGAGACGAGTGATCTTGNAAATATAATATCAAATGCGGAACGTAATAGAATCACTCTACTATACATATCAGTATAAAAGTAAAGTACAAGTCTTGTACTATATACAATCATTTACAAACTAAGGTTCAACTACTAAATATCAAGTGTTCAACCCTATCTCAGATCAAGTCTGTAGTCTCCACTCTAATCACGATCTCTCTCTTCATCTCCTCGACCCTGAACCTGTCCCACCTGTTGTCATGCACACATACAAACTCGACAACAGCCGGATAACTTCGGTGAGAATAAATCCCAGTATAAATCAACGAAACAGGCAATCATATAATTAATATAAAGCATGAAGCAGATATCAGATATATATTAAAATCTGAAACATAATTAATATCAAACTATCAATCCTACTCGTGACTCCACGACTTATACTAGACTCAATCCTAGTCTAGGGATCCCGGTTTCCAGACGTTGGTATTCTTATNAAAAAAAAAAAAAAATTTAGACCCTGTTTATTATAATTGATTAATTAGTCCCAATGACGATTAAGAACATGATTAGCGTCCGAGTCCCCACACCGGCTATATCACTTGTGTTAAAGAGGATCTCTTTATAAAGAATCAACACAACTGGTTCATGTGTATGCATCAATTGCTTCAACTCACTTTTTTGGGCCATATATGATTTTTTTTGGGCCTCTTTCCTCTCATTTTCTTTTCTCTCATTTTCTTTCCTCTCATTTTTCTTTTGTATGGCCGTCTCACTCTTTTGATCACTCTTTTTTTCAGCCATTTCATTTTTATTGTCAAAGGCCATCTCACTTTTTAGTTCACTCTTTTTTCGACCTCATCTCTCTTCTTTTTTTCCAAATGGTCCTCCAACACTTGTTTCGGGGACAAAGGAAGTAATAAAATGGTTTCTTTCTTCAACGCAAAGGAGTACTTATTCTTGAACCCATCATGTGTCACCCTCCTATCATATTGCCAAGGTCTACCCAACAAGATATGACATGCATGCATGGGTACCACATCACACAAGATCTCATCCACATACTTCACAATAGCAAAAGGCACTAGCACTTGTTTTGTAACTTTCACCTCCGCACAATCATTCAACTATTGAAGCCTATATGGTTGAGGATGCTTTAATGTAGGTAAACCCAATTTTTCTACTATCTCAACACTTGCTACATTAGTACAACTCCCCCCATCTATGATGAGATTGCAAACCTTTTGATTTACAAAACACCTAGTATGGAACAAGTTCTCTCGTTGGTTATTCTCCTCCTCCTTGACTTTGGCACTCATGATTCGCCTAGTCACTAGTGCTTCACTTACAACCGCCTCATAACCCTCGTCAGATTTACCTTGCACTCCTTGTTTAGGCGCCTCTTGTTTGGTCTCAACCTTGGGCTTGATCACCACCTTATTTTCATCACGTTTTGCCACATTTGGTCGCCAAGAAGATGATGATCCCCCGGTTTGATTGGTGCGGCCAACTCCACGCCTCTTGAGTTGTTGCTCCACTTTTATGGCCATTTGCACCATTTCGTGATATGAATCCTCGTACGATGAAAAGCAAACGCGATTAAATATGAATCACGTCCTCAATTCTATAACGAACAAGGATCGTTGTTACGATGTCCCGATCTTTTGAGTCAAGCAATTACGTGATATTCACCCCTAAACGACTCGGTTTAGTAATAAACTATCACAAAAGAAACAATCGAAACTTAATCGAACCTTCAAAGAACTCATCTTTGACAATCCGCGCAAGACACGATCGACAAACGCCACAAAGTTAAAACTTTGATAAGTTTGATTTTTGAAAACAAAGCTAAAGCCTTGAAAAGTTGAGAGAAAACTCAAAAACTTTGATATTCAATCAATAATAATGTCAATTGTGTGTTGATTTTCGTCCATATCATCTTTTAATATAAAAAAGATAACAATATCTAGTCTCCCAAAAAAATAAAACTCTAAAAATGGAATAAAATCTCGCAAAACAGAAAAGTACACGGACCCCGTGTAGACGTCCGGGGCTAGGTCCGTGTAGGCACGGTGAGGTACACGGACCCCATGTACAGGTCCGTGCTCGGGTCCGTGTACACTCGGGATTTCTTCATTCTCGGCTGTAATGGACACGGACCCCGTGTACAGGTCCGTGTAGGGTCCGTGTAGGCTCTGGACTGCTTGAATAACGTTCTTTTGGGTCCCGAACTCACTCCCATGCATCACGAACCCTTCGGCACTTTGCTCCTCGCACTTAAGCCCTCCTTGATTGCTCATGACTCCCTGCAGTGCCTCCTTAAACTTCTTCAGTCGTCCTCTCGTGATCGGTCCCTCCGGCAACTCCAAAGGATCCCATGCTTTCCTTGGCGCTCGATCACCCGTGTTTGCATCATCCTCCCCTTCTTGAAAAGGATTTGTCCTCAAATCTTGTTCATCACCTACATCAAACAATGAAAAATCACTAACATTGAAAGTGGAACTCACATTGTACTCACCTGGTAGATCGAGTTTGTAGGCGTTGTCATTGATCCTTTCTAGAATTTGAAATGGTCCATCGCCCCTAGGTAGTAGCTTGGAACGACGCTTCTCGGGAAACCTTTCCTTCCGCAAGTGGAGCCACACCCAATCACCTTTCTCAAAGATCACCTTCTTCTTCCCTTTGTTGGCTTGCTTGGCATATTGCTCATTTCTCTTCTCAATGTTGGCCTTGACCTTTTCATGCAACCTCCTAAAAAATTCAGCCTTCTTTTTGCCGTCCATGTTCAACCTTTCACTCACAGGTAAAGACATCAAATCCAACGGAGTCAAAGGATTAAAACCATATACAATTTCAAATGGCGAATAATTTGTAGTAGAATGCACACAACGATTATGAGCAAACTCAACAAATGGTAAACAATCTTCCCAATTCTTTAAATTTTTCTTAAGAATAGCACGCAAAAGTGTCCCTAAAGTTCTATTAACAACTTAAGTCTGTCCATCCGTTTGAGGATGACATGTAGTAGAAAACAACAATTTTTTGCCAAGTTTAGCCCACAACGCTTTGCAAAAGTAACTCAAAAACTTAACATCACGGTCAGAAACAATAGTCCTAGGCATGCCATGCAACCTAACGACTTCTCTAAAGAACAAATCTGCAATGTGAGAAGCATCATCAGTTTTGTGACAAGCAATAAAATGTGACATCTTATAAAATCTATCAACAACAACAAATATCGAATCCCTCCACTTCTTAGTCCTAGGCAACCCCAAAACAAAGTCCATAGAAATGTCAATCCAAGGTTCACTAGGAACAGGAAGTGGTGTATACAATCCATGTGGTTGTGTCCTAGACTTAACTTGTCAGCGCTCAACATCACGTTTCATATGTGGCCAATAAAAATGTTCATGCAATGCACTTAGAGTTTTAGCCACACCAAAATGTCCCATTAAACCACCCCCATGTGCCTCCCTAACAAGTAATTCACGAATTGAAGATTTAGGGATGCACAACTTATCTTCTCTAAATAAGAAACCATGATGCAAATAAAATTTATCATGTGGACCATGCATACATCTTTCAAACACACCTTTAAAATCCTCATCTAGTACATATAATTCTTTCACATGCTCAAATCCCAAAATTTTTGATTCCAAGGTAGAGATTAGTACGTACCTCCGTGATAGTGCGTCGGCCACTACATTTTCCTTACCATGAAAACTCCGAACTTGACCAACAGTATTAGGCGTCGGCCAATCTCGAATGGCACTTACCTTCTCTTCATCCACTTGTATACCCTCTGAGCTTACCACAAAACCGAGGAAGACAAGTTTGCTCGTACAAAAATCACATTTCTTTAAGTTTGCATACAAATTTTCAGCCCTTAGTGTGATTAGTACAAGTCTCAAGTGATTAACATGATCTTCTATATTCTTACTATACACTAGGATATCATCAAAGTAGACAACAACAAATTTTCCTATATGTGCACGCAAAACATGATTCATTAACCTCATAAAGGTGCTAGGAGCATTAGTTAAGCCAAAAGGCATGACCATCCACTCATACAACCCATACTTGGTTTTAAAAGCAGTTTTCCATTCATCACCTTCCCTCATCCTAATTTGATGATAGCCACTCTTCAAATCAATTTTGCTAAAGATACAAGCACCATGCAATTCATCTAACATATCATCTAGTCTAGGTATGGGATGCCTATACTTAATGGTTATGTTATTGATTGCTCTACAGTCCACACACATACACCATGAGCCATCTTTTCCATCCTTCCCCTATCATCGGGTCAGTGGTACCCGAGAACTCCTTTGGACTCATCCTTCTGCACCTCTCGTAGACAGCCTCAGGCCTGAGCCTCTCCCCTGCACCCACTGCTGCAGCCTGGTTCCCCGCAAACTGCGCGACGAACTGCGTCATACCTGCAAGCATCTGCGCCTGCATATCCGGAGGTGGACGAGGAGGAGTGACCCTCTCCTCATCGCGATGCTCTCTGTTCACATCCCTAAATTCCCGGTTAATCAGACGTCTGGGAGGCATACTGTTCCAAAAATTTACCCAACACGTAAACCCAATATGCATGAATATAATAACAATATTCTAAGATGCACGAAATTTAACTTAAAACATGGACATGCTGAAATCATTATTCAATGCTAACTACATACATAATGCAAAATTTTAAAACGCACAGACTTGAGGTGTGACTTCGAGAGCTTCTTGCGACTGGCAGTAGGCATAACCCTTTACAAGAACCTGACTCTGATACCAACTGTGACGCACCGTACTTTTTCTACTTAAAATTTTCGGAAGAAATAAAAATTTTCTTAAATATAAACGTCCATACGGTCGTCAACTCATCGTTCATAAAATATCTCTGGAATCATCCATCACCAATAAAATGTTGTTAAAAGAAAAGCTTGTTCAACACATCTCGTATCAAAACATAAAATCAGAGTAATTTTAAACTTGTGGGGACCCGGGCTCTAACTCGATTATCTTTTGGGATTAATTGGATCTTTGCTAGAAAATGTGGGTCAAAATTTTGCTTTTAACATTTATTCAAATGTATATAAACAAGCACAAGACATTATATAAAATACTGTCATCTTATTCAACTACAATTAACCTTCACATATTCGGCTACAATTAAAAGACTAGTATTTAGAAATTCAGTACATGTCTAGTAATAAACCACTAGTAATCTTCTACGCCCGTAATCTCCACGCTATCTCGATCTCTCATCCTCTGCGTGACCCCGATCCTGTCCCACCTGTTGTCACGCACACATACAGACACAACAACAGCCGGATACTCCGGTGAGAACAAATCCCAGTATAAAACATGTATACATGCATGTCATGCAAGTAAATACAAAATCATAACACATAAATCAGTAATTATGACACACTAGTGAATACAGATAAAACTCTTCAACTCTTATTCTTTGACTCGACTCATATCTAAGTCTAGGGATCCCGGTGTGAATAAGACGTAACAAGTCTCCCACCTACTCTCCCAATCGGGGTGGCGGTACGTCTTATTCCTAGACTTCGGTCATATCTGTATCGAATGTCTACAATCGGAGATGATCTGCTCCTATGCGTCGATACACCGAACGTCTAGTTTGACAATCTGTCAATGACTCCTATCTCAAATGCTTGAATATAAATCTATAAACAAGACATAATCATAATCAAACATAATTAAGAATCTAGTATGTGATTTTGGGAAACTCGTATCCAGTCTGAATCGAGTCATGTCTTCCCGTGTTCACATGAATTATACCTTTCTTGTCGTAGTCTCGGTTTGAACAAGTCGAAGTCTCGTATTCTTGATATCGAATCTGTCAAACCCAATCTGAAATGACATATATACAATGCACCATATCAATCTCTAACTTCAAGCAATACATATACGGATTAATATTCAATCTCGGTACATTTCGACGGCATAACGACGTAATCTTTCGATACCGGTAATGCCAACAACAAGCTCAACAACTCATAAGCAAGATCATATCATCTCAATTCTAATTCCAGCATGTCAAAATCTATTCAATTCAATCAATATATGCTGAAATTCATAACAAATGCATACGGTACCATTTCTTCAATCCGGTTGCGAATAAACGTTCCCAATAATCACAAGAACAATTAATAACAATCAAACTCTGATTTCCCCCAACATCTAAACTTCAAACTATCTAGGAAATGAATAAAACTTACATCCTCTTGAAGTGCTTGATGAGAGCAACACAAATCTGAACCCGGATTGAAAATCGGATGAATATATCTTGCACAAGTTAAGTTCCAAGCTATGATGCACTTGTAGGAATTTCCAGATCTTCTCTCGGTCCTTGCTGCTGAGATGGTGAGGGAATGAAACTAAATACACATTATATATGCATGGCTAGGACAAGTGGCTTATTTTTCATTCTGCACGTCTCGCGCATATGCGCGACCTCAACCGGCGCATATGCGCGAGACCTACTGTCTCGGCACTTAACAATTTTATCTGCTGGCGCATATGCGCGCCCCTTCTCGGCGCATATGCGCCAACTTCTCTGGACATCTCGCGCATATGCGCGCCTCTTGTCGCGCATATGCGCGAGACCTTCGTCTCAGCATCTCTTGGACTCACTCAGCTCGCGCATATGCGCGCCCACCAGCCGCGCATATGCGCGAGACCTTCGGGTCTCACACAAAATCTTTGCACATAATTACAACTCAATAACTCCAATCCAAATTCGACGTGCTCTATCTATAATCATATCAATGAATCAATAAATCGGCTCAGATTAACAGGATAAAAATCTCGGGCATTACATTTCTCCCCCTCTAAGATATGATTTCGTCCCCGAAATCTCAGGCAATCAATCAAAGCGGGTATAAAAGCAAGATAATCAAGACTGAATAAATACTCACATCATACAAATAGTTCTGGATATTTCTGTCTCATCTCTGATTCTGTTTCCCAAGTCGCTTCTTCAATACCGTGACGACTCCACTGAACTTTCACTAATGGAATAGTCTTCGTTCTGAGCTGTTTCTCTTTCCGATCAAGAATCTGAATTGGCTGCTCAACGTAACTCAAAGTCTGATCTAGCTCGGCTTCTTCAGGCTGAATGACATGAGAACTGTCTGGCATATATCTACGTAACATCGATACATGAAAGACGTCATGTATCCCAGATAGAGAAGGAGGAAGAGCAAGTCGATATGCTCGATCGCCAATCTTTTCAAGAATCTCGTACGGACCGACGTATCGAGGAGACAACTTCCCACGCTTGCCAAATCTGACCACGCCTCTGAAAGGAGAAATCTTTAAGAATACTCTGTCTCCCTGCTCAAACACTAACGGTCTACGTCTGATGTTCGCGTACTTCGCTTGTCTATCTTGTGCCGTCTTCATTCGCTTCTGAATTATCTTTACTTTTTCAGTCATCTCACGAATCATATCTGGCCCTAAGTCTGGTACCTCTGAGATGTCATCCCAATACAGCGGAGATCTGCACTTCTTCCCGTATAATGCCTCAAACGGTGCCATCTCAATGCTCGTTTGATAGCTGTTGTTGTACGAGAATTCACAAAGAGCTAGTGAATCTTGCCAACTAGTACCAAAATCTAGTACTACAGCTCTCAGCATATCTTCTAAAGTCTGGATAGTCCGCTCTGACTGTCCGTCTGTCTGGGGATGGTAAGCAGTACTCAAGTGTAAAGTCGTACCTAGAGCCTGCTGTAGACTGTGCCAAAAGTGTGAAGTGAATCGTGGATCACGATCTGATACGATCGACTTCGGCACACCATGTAATCTGACAACCTCTCTGACATATATATCTGCCATCTGATCATGTCGGTACGTCATCTTGTACGGAATGAAGCATGCGGATTTGGTCAATCTATCTATCACAACCCAAATCGCATCGCAGCCTCGGGATGATCGTGGTAACTTCGTGACGAAATCCATGGAAATGTGATCCCATTTCCATTCAGGAATAGCTAAACTCTGAAGTAACCCTCCGGGCTTCTTTCTTTCGGCCTTCACCTGTTGGCAATTCAAGCACTTAGACACAAACTCTGCAATATCTGTCTTCATCTGTTTCCACCAGAATTGTGTTTTCAGATCATTGTACATCTTCCTGCCACCAGGATGAATACTGAACCGACTACAGTGCGCTTCTGACAGTATCTGTTGTTTCAAATCTGAAACATCTGGCACTACAAGACGGTTATTCACATACAAAACATGATCACGTACCTGATACTCAGAAATATGTCCTGATCTGACCATATCAATCGACTTCTGAACACTCTGATCGGTTCTTTGTGCCTCTTTGATGCGAACAATCAAATCTGGTTCACACTGAATAGTGGCAAGTCGCAACGGTCTACTATCTGTATCAAATGCTAATCCAGAAAAGCAACAATCTTCTATCATATTCGAAACACCTATCGTCGACAAGGATAAGGAACATACCTTTCGACTCAAAGCATCCGCTGCTGCATTCGACTTCCCTGGATAGTACTTGATCTCGCAATCAAAGTCTTTCAGTAGATCAAGCCATCGTCGCTGTCTCATATTCAATTCTGACTGAGAAAACAGATACTTCAGGCTTTTGTGATCAGAATAGAACTCAAATTTCTAACCATAGAGATAGTGTCGCCATATCTTCAGTGCAAAGACGATAGCCGCCAATTCAAGATCATGAATTGGGTATCGAGTCTCGTGTGGCTTCAACTGTCTCGAAGCATAGGCAATAACATGCTGTCGCTGCATAAGAACACATCCTAACCCTCTGTGCGATGCATCACAATATACAACGAAATCACCTGTACCTGAAGGTATCGTCAGGACTGGAGCACTCGTTAGTCGTCTCTTCAACTCTAAGAAACTAGACTCACAATCTTCAGACCACACAAATGGAGTATTCTTCTGAGTCAACTGAGTGATTGGCTTCGCTATACTGGAAAAATCTCGAATGAATCGTCGATAGTACCCTGCCAGACCCATGAAACTGCGTATCTCTGGCACATAAGTTGGTCTAGGCCAACTAATCACTGCCTCGACTTTGCTCAGATCAACAGAAATACCGTCTTCAGATATGACATGACCCAAGAAGACAACCTGTCTCAGCCAAAACTCACACTTTGACAGTTTAGCATACAGTTGCTCATTGCTTAACGTCTGCAATACAATTCTCAAATGCTCAGCATGATCAGTCTCATTTCTCGAGTAAACAAAAATATCATCTATAAAAACAATCACAAACTCATCCAGATACCTCTGAAAGACACGGTTCATCAGACTCATAAACACCGCTGGCGCATTCATTAAACCAAAAGGCATGACAATAAACTCGAAATGTCCATACCTGGTTCGGAATGCAGTCTTCGGTATATCTGAATCTCTGACTCGCAGCTGATGATATCCAGATCGCAAGTCGATCTTGGAATAGACAGAAGATCCCTGCAACTGATCAAACAAATCGTCGATGCGAGGCAATGGGTACTTGTTCTTTACTGTTGCTTTGTTCAGTTGCCGGTAATTGATACACAATCTCATCGAACCGTCTTTCTTTCGCACGAATAGCACTGGTGCGCCCCAAGGGGATACACTCGGTCTGATATATCCGTTGGCCAGCAAATCTTCAAGGTGTTCTTTCAATTCTTTCAACTCTATCGGTGCCATTCTATAAGGAGCTCGAGAAATAGGAACCGTACCTGGTACTAGGTCGATTCTAAAATCTACCTCTCTGACTGGAGGCAATCTCGGAACCTCATCGGGGAACACATCTGCAAACTCGCAAACCACTGGCAGATCTGCCAATGCTGGGCTCGATTTCAGTAGATCTACTGAATAGACAAGGAACCCCTCTGCTCCTTTCTGTAGTAATCGAGTCATAGACAATACTGAAATCAAAGGAAACTTAGCTCTAGACCCTTTGCCGTAGAACTTCCACTCTTTAGCCATCTTTGGTCTAAATCTAACAACCTTGTGGAAACAGTCTACTGTCGCTTTGTACTTGGTTAGCATGTCGATACCAATAATGCAATCAAAATCAGATAATCCAAGCACAATACAGTCTAAATTTATCTCATGCTCATCATACTATAGTAAACACGATCTAACCGATGTCACTGATATCAACCCTGTCCCCAAAGGAGAAGAGACAGACACTACAGTAGACAACGACTCAATAGGCAATGCATGTGTCAATGCAAAATGCTAGGATAAGAATGTATGTGATGCACCTGTGTCTATCAGTACATAAGCAGGATAACCGCAAATAGAACAGTTACCTGCTATAACATCATCAGGGGCATCCTGAGCCTGCTCTTCTGTCAATGCAAACACGCGAGCCTGCTGTCTGGGAGGTTGGCTCACTGTCTGGCCACCTCGAGCTCTGGGCTGTGTCGATGCAGGGGCTGGCTGGAATAAATGAACAGATGAAGCTTGCCTCTCAGGCTGAGCTACAAAGCCAGATGCTCCTACACTCTGATTCTGTTGTGCACCTCTCTGTGGACAGACCCTGGCGAAGTGACCCTGCTGTCTGCAAATGTTGCAGCGACCCATCACGCCCTGACACTGCTCAGTGTCATGTCTACCTCCACAGGAACTAGAGTAAACCCCTGTATACTCTAATCTCTGGCCCGACCCTATCTGTCTCGGCCCACTGGAGCTCGACGAACTGCTCCCTGATCTCTTAAACTGTCTACCTCTCGCTTTTAGAAAATCTCTCTTGCCACTACTACTGCTTCCACTATCAAATCGAGGAGGACGTGGTGGAAACTGGGGGCGGGCTGTGGCGGTCTCTGACTCTGAGCACTATATGAAGCTCCTCGCTGTCGAATCAATCCAACCTCGGCTCCTTTCGCTCTGTTCAGTGCATCAGAAAAAGTGTTGGGTCGTCCCGTGTTCACCAAAGTAAAGACGTCAGGGTTTAAGCCATTGATGAACTGATCAGCGACCGCTTCATCACTTCCTGCTACATGTGGCGCAAATCGGAGCAAGGAAGAAAACTTGGCAACATATTCTTCAATGTTCCACTGCCCCTGTCGTAAGTTTGCAAATTCTGCCCCTTTGTCTTTTCGATACGACACTGGAAAGAAACGTTGATAAAACTCATCTTTAAATACCTTCCAAGTAATATCGATACCTCGATGCTCCAATGCTCTTTTCGTGGTAAGCCACCAACTCTTCGCCACTTCTTGCAACTGATGCCCTATTAATTTCACTCTTCTTTCATCTGTATAGGCAAGAGATTCAAACAGCATCTCTATATCGTCTAGCCAACTCTCACAATCCACTGCAGTCTCAGTACCCTTCAAGGTCGGAGGATGAAATGACTGAAACCTCTTCAATAAAGTCTCCATCGGTGTTGCAGTAACGTCCATCTGAGTACCTGACGTACTACCCTGTTCTGGCACTTGACCTGCGGCTGGTTGTGGTATTCTTCGAGGAGGCATATCTAATTATCAAACGGATTAGTACACAATCTATACAATCTGTCTCAGCCCTCCTCTGATCATATACCTCTGATCCAGAATCGGTTCTGATTCAGTCTTTGCAATTAGATGCTGAAATCAACTCAGATAACAATACAACAGATAATAGTGAAAGCAATAAATCATGACGTGTGCTAGCATGATATAAGCAAGGAAGACGACTCGATCTACCCCGCTCACTCTCTTCTATCTCAGTCTATACAGAACCTACGGCTCTGATACCACCTGTTGTGGGGACCCGGGCTCTAACTCAATTCGTTTGGGGATTAGTTGGATCTTTGCTAGAAAATGTGGGTCAAAATTTTGCTTTTAACATTAAATCAAATGTATAAATGAAGCATGGAACTATTCTTTATTCGATTAAACAAACATAATGTACATACAAGTCTGTTTTAGTACAATCATATACTAGTGTTCAGAAAATCCAGTACACGTCAAGTACAAACGACTAGTAATCTGCTATGCCCGAAATCACCACAATGTCTTGATCTCTCATCTTGCTCGCGACCCTGATCCTGCCCCACCTGTTGTTATGTACACATACAGACACAACAACAGCCGGATACTCCGGTGAGAACAAATCCCAGTATAAAACATGTATACATGCATGTCATGCAAGTAAATACAAAATCATAACACATAAATCAGTAATTATGACACACTAGTGAATACAGATAAAACTCTTCAACTCTTATTCTTTGACTCGACTCATATCTAAGTCTAGGGATCCCGGTGTGAATAAGACGTAACAAGTCTCCCACCTACTCTCCCAATCGGGGTGGCGGTACGTCTTATTCCTAGACTTCGGTCATATCTGTATCGAATGTCTACAATCGGAGATGATCTGCTCCTATGCGTCGATACACCGAACGTCTAGTTTGACAATCTGTCAATGACTCCTATCTCAAATGCTTGAATATAAATCTATAAACAAGACATAATCATAATCAAACATAATTAAGAATCTAGTATGTGATTTTGGGAAACTCGTATCCAGTCTGAATCGAGTCATGTCTTCCCGTGTTCACATGAATTATACCTTTCGTGTCGAACAATCTTTCGTAGCCGAAGTCTCAAGTTCAAAGTGGCCAATACAAATCTGAAATGGCAATGTATAGATGCATTCTATCAAGACACAACTCAAAGCCACTCATATACAAATCATATTCAATCTCGGTAACAATCGACGGCATAACGGCGTAATCTTGCGATACCGGTCAACTCAAACATCAATAATCAATATCAATAACTCATAAGCATGATTATATCATCCCAATTCTAATTCTAGCATGTCAAAATCTATTCAATTAAACCAATATATGCTGAAATTCACAACAATTGCATACGGTACCATTTCTTCGATCCGGTTGCGAATAAACGTTCCCAATAATCACAAGAACAATTAATAACAATCAAACTCTGATTTCCCCCAACCATCTCAACTTCAAATCATGTTGAAATGAATAAAACTTACATCCTCTTGAAGTGCTTGATGAGAGGACCAAAATTCTTAACTCGGATTCAAATTCGGTTGGCCGGATCTTGCGAAACCATCAATCGAAGCTAGGATGCAACTTGAAGGAAATTCTGAAGCATTTCTTGTTTCTCTCTCGTCCATCTCAAGCTGGAAATGAAGATAACACATTATATATGCATGGCAAAGACACTTGGATTATTTTTCATTCTGCACGTCTCGCGCATATGCGCGACCTCAACTGGCGCATATGCGCGAGACCTACTATCTCGGCACTTAACAATTTTATCTGCTGGCGCATATGCGCGCCCCTTCTCGGCGCATATGCGCCCACTTCTCTGGACAACTCGCGCATATGCGCGCCTCTTGTCGTGCATATGCTGAGTCGCGCATATGCGCGAGACCTTCGTCTCAGCATCTCTTGGACTCACTCAGCTTGCGCATATGCGCGCCCACCAGCAGCGCATATGCGCGAGACCTTCGGGTCTCACACATAATACTTGCACATACTCTCAACTCAACAATTCCAAGCCCATCTCGACATGCTCTGTCTATAACCATATCAATCAAGCAATTAATAGTCTCAGATTAACAGGATAAAAATCTCGGGCATTACAAAACTTGCATAAAAATATTTAAAATGACGTGGGCGGTCCTCGGGTTAACCTCCCGCTCAGTCCAAGCCTGCTCCTTGGTCGCCACCTCCTGTCTCCTCATAGACATCCTCACCTGCATCGATCAAGTCTAGTGAGTCTAAAGACTCAACACGTATAAACTGGAATAGCAAGTAATACATAATAAAACCACATGCAACTTTAAAATAAGACATACATACTTGAAACTTGAACTTGCAAAATGAACTTGAACATATGTACGTAAATAATTAGACGTGCCGTCGACATAAACTTTCTTAACATGCTTGCATACTTGAACTTGCTTGAACATACATAACTTCATCATTTTTCGTAGAGATATGTTTAAAAGCAAGTGACCCATATCATAAGTGCTTGATCAGACTAACCACAGTACTGGGATGACAAAGACGTATCCACTGCCACATACATGAGATCCCCGTTCATAATTTAACGGGCTGATTGGTCCACGTTCATAATTTAACGCTTTCCAATCTCGATCTAAACCCGTTCATAATTTAACGGGCGGATTGGTCCCCGTTCACAATTTAACGCTTTCCAATCCTAAACATAATTTGGTCACAAGACATTTAGCATACCTAAACAACTTAAAATATTTTCTTTCACGTCATACATACTTACTTGGCGTTGAGGGATTCGTTGGACTTCGATCGGGGTCGTTGCTGCAACATACTAACGTGAACTCATAAACATAACGGGTGTAACTCAAACGTAACAATCAAGCTTACCCACGAGTTCATACATTTCCTTAGGACGTTCTAAAATTCCCGTGACTCGACATTGTTACACATTGCACTAAACCAAGACATCAAACCTCAAAGCATACCATAATATTTCCCAAAACTCAAGTACACGGACCCCGTGACCAGGTCCGGCTCCGGGTCCGTGTAGGTGCGGTGGAATGACTCGTGAAGAAAAGGGCAGGCATGGACCCCGTGCTGAGGTCCGGGTGGGGGTCCGTGTACCTGCGCAAATTTGACATTAAAAGAAAACAAAGGCACGGACCCCGTGCCCTGGTCCGTGCGGGGGTCCGTGTGGCCTCGATTTTTCTGAACCTGCGAGGAAAACTTACACAATGTCTATTCTCCTAATCGAACAACTAATGGAACGAAATTAAACACCTTGAGACCATCTTAAGACACCAAAGCATTGAAATAAACTCGTACGAACGCCCAAAAAAATAACGACATCCGACCTACGACACATACAACCCAAAACATGAAAGCTTGACACCCCATCGCTTCCTACGACTTCTAACGAATTAAAGGGCCTAAAGACCTGAAACGAAACCTCAAAAGTACTCAAAACGTCATTACCAATGTGCCTTTACGCAGCAACGATCACCCGTCGATCCCCAACGAATCCTGCAACAATTAACTTCAAGAACACAATTTACGTAAAAGTCGCAGTTTTAGCAGTCCCACAAAAAACGCCATAACTCACTCAATTTTCGTCCAAAAATTTTGAATTTTATATCAAATCGAAGATATAAAAAAGTTCTACATTTTTTGCGTTGAAAGTTTTCCCAAATCCTTGACCAAAAATTCGCAGTTTTAAGAAGAACAGTAAAAACGTGATTTAGATCTAAAAATTTTCCTTCAAAATCGATCCAATCAATTATCCACTCAAACTATGAACATCATACATTAATTTTACGCATAAAATAACGCAACGCATAATATGACATGATCGACGCAGCAAAAGAGAGATTATACGTGCCTTTTAATATTCAAAAATACCGATACGACGATACCGAAGCGGAGACGGTGCGAGGCTCGATCCGGGACGATTGTGGCGCTAAACTTTTGCAATAAAACTGACGAGAACTTGCTGGACAATCGAATGGAAGGGGCGGCTGCTTTTCTTGCCAAGAACCCTAGTTTTCTTTCAATTAAAATCTGAGAATGAGTTGTGTAGTGTGTGTTGTGTGTGTTTCACGCTTTCTAGTGTGTAGAAGAGTGTGTGTGTGTGTGTGTGTTAGTAATTAATTTAGGGGAAATTATTGATCAATTCAATAATTGACAAGCTAATTTAAAGTGCTAATTCTCCCCTAATTAATAAAATCCCTCAATTTAAAATAACTTGCACAAGTGATAATTTCTTAAAAGTTTTAAACTCATAAATTTACTAAATAAATAGTTTAGGCTTTCAATATGCTAAAACTACATAAAACATTTAACTCTGCCCCAATCCTAACTTAAAATAAAATACCACATTTTAAATTACCAAAATCGTCACGGGTCTTTTCCTCAATCCCGCTTCGAATGATCGTCTGAAACATGAAACTCGAAAGATATTTTAACGTGCATCACCATAAACATGAATAATTTAAAATAATACATTAAAATAAATCATGCATGGCTAAAACTCATTAAAATAAATGCATTAACAATTTAAACTAGTGCATTAACAATTTAAATAAATGCATGGGTTATACGTGTACAAAATTTGGGCACTACAAATACTTTCGTAGCAAGGAAACGTGAAAAACATTATGAACATTTGATAAGTTCGGTGGTAAAGCAACTCGGTAGGCTCTGTCTCCTATTCTTTTCAAGATTTCAAATGGACCGATATATCTTGGACTCAATTTTCCTTTCTTACCAAAACGTAAAATGCCCTTCAGTGGTGATATCTTTTGTAATGCCCGAGATTTTGATTCCATTAATCTGAGATTATTGATTTTTGAATGGAAATGATTATAGATGGACCATTCCGGGACCAGATTGGGTGAAGCATGGATTGATGCATAATTTTGTACAGAACTGTTGGCGCCCGAGCGGTAGAAAAGGGCCGCCCGAGCGCCAATGCATCACAAGAACGGGTTTTGGACAGAGAGGCTGGCGCCCGAGCGGTAGTTTTTGACCGCCCGAGCGCCAGTGTTCAATAGCATTACGTTCAGGCAGAAGATGTGGCGCCCGGGCGGTAGTTTGTGAACGTCCGAGCGCCAGTGTACAACAAGTTAGGTACCGTACAGAGTGTTCGGCGCCCGAGTGGTAATCGGTTACCGCCCGAGCGCCGCCTGAAAGGTGTGAAAAAAAAATAATGACACGTATCGTTAACATGCAAGAGATATATAAAATGTTGGTTTCCTTCATTTCCCTCAGCAACAGAAACGAGAAGAACTCCTGGGAAGCTATGAGAAATCCTTACGCCTTTTATCTTCTATATTTGTGATTTGTGAAAGATCCGCCCGTCTGATTTTCAATCCGACTTCAGTACTGTACTGCTATCGACAAGGGCTTCAACTGGACGTAAGTTTTACTATGTTTTGAGATGATTTGAAATTATGGTATTGCCAGAATCTGATATGATTCCTATATAAGGTTCTTGATATGTTAGACATCATATAATCGAAACCGGATTGAAGAACGGATACCGTATGGAATTGTTATGAATTTTAGAGTGGATTTGACTGAGATTTGATATCAGATTTGTATTGTTATTGATTATGAGTTGCGAGAACGGATATCTGTTGATTTGTAGTGTTGGATTATTGAGATTATGCAGTTATGCTGTCGAAACAGAATTTGATTTCGTTCTGATTATATCCAGTATTGAATTGATTGGTGTATTGATATTGTACTCCTCGATATTGTCATTCCCAGATTTAGTATTGACAGGCCTTGAGTTCGAAACTTCGACAGAGTCAAATTGACAGAAAGAAAGGTATAATTCATGTGAACACGGGAAGACATGACTCGATTCAGACTGGATACGAGTTTCCCAAAATCACATACTAGATTCTTAATTATGTTTGATTATGATTATGTCTTGTTTATAGATTTATATTCAAGCATTTGAGATAGGAGTCATTGACAGATTGTCAAACTAGACGTTCGGTGTATCGACGCATAGGAGCAGATCATCTCCGATTGTAGACATTCGATACAGATATGACCGAAGTCTAGGAATAAGACGTACCGCCACCCCGATTGGGAGAGTAGGTGGGAGACTTGTTACGTCTTATTCACACCGGGATCCCTAGACTTAGATATGAGTCGAGTCAAAGAATAAGAGTTGAAGAGTTTTATCTGTATTCACTAGTGTGTCATAATTACTGATTTATGTGTTATGATTTTGTATTTACTTGCATGACATGCATGTATACATGTTTTATACTGGGATTTGTTCTCACCGGAGTATCCGGCTGTTGTTGTGTCTGTATGTGTGCATGACAACAGGTGGGACAGGATCGGGGTCACACAGAGGATGAGAGATCGAGATAGCGTGGAGATTACGGGCGTAGAAGATTACTAGTGGTTTATTACTAGACATGCACTGAATTTCTAAACACTAGTCTGTTAATTGTAGCCGAATATGTGAAGGTTAATTGTAGTTGAATAAGATGACAGTATTTTATATAATGTCTTGTGCTTGTTTATATACATTTGAATAAATGTTAAAAGCAAAATTTTGACCCACATTTTCTAGCAAAGATCCAATTAATCCCAAAAGATAATCGAGTTAGAGCCCGGGTCTCCACATCTTTACAAATACATGGTCACCAACCTGAAATTCCAATTGACAGCGTCGCACATCAGCATAGCTTTTCTGTCGACTCTGGGCAGTGTGCATTCTTTCTCTGATCTTGGTTACCAATTCAGCTGTCTCTTGTACCAATTCAGGGCCTCATAACTTTCGTTCTCTTACTTCATCCCAATGTACGGGAGATCGACATTTTCTATCATATAATGCAGTATATGGTGCCATTCCAATACTGAACTGATAGCTATTGTTATATGTAAACTCAGCCAACGGTAGTTTACTGTCCCAACTACCTGGAAAGTCAATAGTACAGGCCCTCAACATATCTTCTAAGATCTGATTCACTCGTTCTGATTGTCTATCCGTTTGAGGGTGGAATGCTGTACTAAATGCTAATCTAGTTCCCATGGAATGATGTAAACTTTTTCAAAATGCAGACGGAAATTTGGGATCTCTATCAGATACAATGGACACTGGGATGCCATGAAGTCTCACTATCTCTTTGATGTATTCTTCAGTGTAACACCTCTCTGATCGATTTCATAAAATAACAGCGGAATTTAAAATTTTTTTAAAGGAAAGAACGATTTAAAATACATTTCAATATATAATGAAAAGTATATACATTATCAAATAAGCGTTGCATCAAAATACAAAATGTCATTTTATTCATGTCCAAAAGTTCTAACAAAATAGCCTTCTTCCTTCCATCTACTATGCATATGACCTCGGCTCCAATCAACGTCCCGGCCCGTCACTTTTATCTGCATCACATGAAATAACTGAAATGAGTATAAAACTCAGCAAGTGGAACTCTTACATAGCAATCTGTACATATCATACTCTGTAAAACATGGGTTTGAAATCAATAAATACCATCTAACTCTTGAAACATGAATAATATAGTAGAACATGAACAATAAGATGGTATTTCTCTTTTCTCTTGTGGATTGATATCTAAATAGTATCTCTGTCTCTGTACCTATATCCCATCGATATAAATCGATACTCTGTCGGGATATAAGCCTATGGTCGTTGATCAACTAATTGCATGCAATCTCTGACTATCTATTTATCAATCCAATAAAGCATTTGAACTCTCTCTTGGGCATTAAACAAACACTTTGAATATTCTTTTCTCTTGCATTCCCTTTTATACAATTGAGGCATATGAAAGCCTCTAATATACAATAAAGTGTATCTATACATAACATGAATCAAATGAAAGGGAATAGCATGTTAAAACCATTTGAAATACAATATATATAATTCATGTGAGCACAAGGAATGAATTCCACTTACAACCAATGGAAAGCTTGATTCTAATATATTGGTACAAATCCTACAACAATAAACTATGAATTGCACCATCAACATCTCAATAATCACAAACACATACCATAAAACCCATAAAACCAACATAATCACACATTCCAAATTTCTCCCAATATCATAAACCAAGAAATAACCAAAGCCACAAGATTACCTTAGCTCCTTGAACCCAAAATTCTCTTGTAACTCTATGTCTTGGCTTTCATATCCAATTGGCTTCATGTCATTTGAAGGTCTGAGTAAAAATTTATGCTCAATCTCCCAACGTGTGTCACTGGAGGAACGACGACACACACGACAAACTTCGGGGCGCATTTGGCTTGTCTTCTACAATGATTTGAACAAAACTAAAAACATGAAAGTTACACATCTATGTCTTATCTAACCACTCCAATTGGCCTCATACCAATTGGATCAACATACAAATTATCATGAATTTAATCGCAACGACACTACAGTATCACCACACATCTTCTATAAACACAATACCATAAATCATAAATCTCAACTCTTAACATCAAAACTATATTTAAACTTACCCAAGGAGTCAATAAACATATTAAATCTTAAACTATACTGATCACCAAGCTTGGATATTACAATCTCCCCTCCTTAGAGGAATTTCGTCCCCGAAATTGACGTCACTACGCAAAAAGTTCAGGGTACTTTACTTTCATCTCATCCTCTAGTTCCCACGTGGCTTCTTCAATCAATTGATTCCTCCAAGGGACTTTAACAATGCCGATCTATTTGTTTCTCAATACTTTAACTTTGCGATCTAGAATCTGGACTGGAATCTCTTGATATGTCAAATTCGGCGTCAAATCCAATGGCTCGTGGCGAAGAACATGGGAATGATTCGCAATATACTTTCTGAGCATGGAGACATGAAAAACATTATGAACTCTATCAAGATCTGGCGGTAAGTCTAACCTGTAAGCTCGATCACCAACTCTGTCTAAGATCTCAAATAGACCAATGAATCTTGGACTCAACTTTCTCTTTTTGCCAAACCGCATCACACCTTTAAGAGGTGCAATCTTCAAGAACACGTGATTGCCAATCTCAAACTGCAACGGCCTTCGTCTGACATAAGCATAATTCTTCTGTCTTGACTTTGTTGTCTTCATTCTTTCTTGGATAACAGCAACAACATCAGCTGTCTGTTGGACCAACTCTGGACCCAATATCTTCCTCTCACCAATCTCGTCCCAATACAAGGGAGATCTACATTTTCTGCCATAAAGTGCTACATAAGGTGCCATGCCAATCGTCGCTTGGTAACTGTTATTGTACGTGAACTCAACAAGAGGCAATTTGGAATCTCAGCTACCAGGATAATCGATAGTACAAGCTCTGAGCAAATCCTCCAAAATCTGAATAACTCTCTCTCATTGACCGTCGCTCTGAGGATGATATGCTGTACTGAATGCTAACCGTGTACCCAAGGCTCTATACAAACTTTTTCAAAACTCTGAAGTAAATCTAGGGTCACGATCAGACACAATCAACACAGGAACACCATGAAGTCTAACAATCTCTGCTATGTACTCTACGGCATATTGGTTCATGGAATACGTTGTCTTGACTGGGAGAAAATGCGCTGACTTGGTCAACCGATCAACGATAACCCAAATAGAGTTATAGCCTTTCTGCGTTCTGGGAAGACCAATCACGAAGTCCATTGTAATGAGCTCCCATTTCAATTGAGGAATCGGCAATGACTGCAATGTCCCAGGAGGTCTCTGGTGTTCGATTTTCACCTGCTGACAAGTTAGACACTGAGAAATAAGTAGGGCAATATCCTTCTTCATACCTGGCCAACAATAAAGTCTACGAAGATCCTGATACATCTTGGTACTACCTGGATGTATCGAGTATGGCCTTTGTTAAGACGTCTCGTCGAATATCATCACCAGTAGGAATGCATATACACGGCCTCTGAATGTCATCAAATCATCTCCATTTATTCCAAACTCTGAATTACCTCTCTCTTTTGCTCTGGCTCTCATCTCTGTCAACTGTAAATAATTGGCCTGCTCTCTACGGATCCTGTCCGTCAATGTAGCCCGAATGATCAACGCTGAAAAGCGAGCAATGGTTCCCGGAACCACCAAAGCTATCTCCTCTCGTTCCAAGTCTAACAACAACGGTTTCTGGATCATAGAATTTAAAGAAGAACTTGACTTACGGCTCAATGCATCTGCTACAACATTCGCCTTCCCACGGTGGTAACTAATCGTCACATCATAATCTTTGACAAGCTCTAACCACCGTCTCTGCCGCATATTGAGTTCTTTCTGGGAAAACAAATACCTTAAACTCTTCTGGTCCGTGAAAATTTCACACTTTTCGCCATATAAGTAGTGTCTCCAGATTTTCAGGGGGAAAACTACAGCTGCCAGTTCCAGGTCATGCGTATGATAATTTTTCTCGTAGTCTTTCAACTGACGAGAAACATAAGCTATAACCTTTCCATGTTGCATCAGCACTGCACCAAGACCCTTCTTCGACGCATCAGTATAAACAAAAAAATCCTCCGAACCACTGGGCAATGTAAGTACCGGAGCTGTCGTCAACTTATCTTTCAACTCCTGGAATCCTCTTTGGCATTCATTGGACCACTCAAACTTCACAGTCTTCCGCGTCAAATTGGTTAAGGGCAGGGCAATTTTGGAAAAATCTAAAATAAAACGACGATAATAACCCGCCAAACAAAGAAAACAGCGTACCTCTGATACAGTGGTAGGGATAGGCCACTTCTGTATCGCCTCTATTTTCGCTGGATCAACAGCTAACCCATCCTTCGAGACAACATGGCCTAAGAAAGAAATCTGCTCGAACCAGAACTCACATTTCTTCATCTTAGCATACAACCTCTTGTCTCTCAACAATTGAAGAACGACTCTGAGGTGCTCTGCATGAAGCTCTCTGGTCTTGGAATAAATCAATATATCATCGATGAAAACAATGACAAAGCTATCCAAATACGGCTTGAACACCCGGTTCATAAGAACCATGAAGACTGAAGGAGCATTAGTCAGACCAAACGACATCAGAAGAAATTTGTAATGCCCATACCTGGTCCGAAACGTCGTCTTAGGGATATCAGACTCCCTAACTTTCAACTTATAATAGCCAGATCGCAGATCAATCTTCAAAAACACTGTAGCCCCCTGCAGTTGGTCAAAAAGGACATCAATCCGTGGCAACAGATATTTATTCTTAATCGTCACTTTGTTGATTTCTCTGTAATCAATGCACAGCCGCAAAGACCCATCTTTCTTCTTGACGAAAAGAAACGGAGCTCCCCAAGGCGAAGAACTCGACCGAATAAAACCTTTATCTAATAAATCTTGCAACTGCGTCTTCAATTCTTTCATCTCTGTAGGGGCCATTCTGTATGGAGCCTTAGAAATAGGAACCGTTCCGGGGACTAGATCAATCACAAACTCTACATCTCTGTCCGGCGGTAAACCCAGCACATCATCCTCAAATACATCAGGGAACTCTTCCACAACATCAATATCATCAATATTCAACTTCAAAATTCTATCTGTATCAACAATCAAAGCCAAAAATCCATCACAACCTCTGAACAACAACTTCTTAGCCTCAAGACACGAAATAAAAGGAAGGACCAGCGAAGTACCTGCACTGGTGAGCATACCTTCCTTATTTTCATCATCTACAAATTTCACCTTCTTGGCAACGCAATGAATCACTTCACGGTAAGTTGATAGCCAATCCATGCCAAGTGTAATATCAAACGCAACCATCGGAATAACAATCAAATCGGCATAAACCACTCGCTCATCAATTTGATCAGAACACGCATACACAATAGACGTCGGGCATAACACATCCCCAGAAGGCAATACAACATTAAACTGGAGGGGAAGATTAGAAGGAACTAAACCCAAAGATATCAAAAATAGTTCAGACATAAAAGAATGAGTAGCACCTGTATCAATCAATGTCGTAGCTACTCTGCCTGAAATTAAAATAGTGCTAGAGATCACAGAAGAATCAGGGTTTATACCTTCTTTCGTCATGGTGAAGATGCGACCCTGCACCTTCTCTTTACTCGATCCTCTCGGACAGTCCTTGGCAAGATGGCCTGCAGTACCACATCGGTAGCAAGTGTGAGTACCAAATCTGCACTCTCCCCTATGATGCCTACTACTCTTGGAACACAACGACTTCTCTGGATCAGATGGAACTATAGGTGCTTTAGAATTCGGATCTATCTTGCCTTTCCCCTTGAAATTGCCTTTTCCTCTTTGGCTCGAACCTTGACCTCTTTGAGCAATAGCCTGCTGCCTCGCCTGTCTCTCTCTAGCAATATCTTTCTCATCTTGCTCGGCTAACAATGCCTTAGCCACAATCTCTTTAAATGTCACCGCCTTAGACATATTGATGTCCCTTCTGATCTCCGCTCGAAGTCCTCTAATGAAATGAGCACCCTTGTCTCTGTCATTGGAGGCAATGTATGGGGCAAACAGACAGCCCTCCCCGAACTTCAAAATGTACTCGTCAACATTCATACTTCCTTGACGAAACTCTAAAAACTCAGTCACCTTCCGAGCTCCAAGTGCATCTAGGAAGTACTTGTCATAGAAAAGATCCGTGAAATCTTGCCACTTCAATGCCGGAACATCAACACCTACCTTGGTAGCATTCCACCAAATACGTGCAGCTTTGACTAGCATGAATACTGCACAACCAACTCTGTCCTTGTCTTCATAATTGAGATGATTAAATATCGTCTCAAGTGCTTTGATCAACTCTACAGCCACCAATGGATCAGTGCTTCCTGCAAACTCAGACGGATCCATTCTCTTAAAAGCATTAAAGATCCCATCAGTTCCAACTGCTTGAACCACTTGGCCTCTCACTTGGCCTCTACCTTGACCTGTACCTTGCAAACGGAGCAACTGCTGAATCTGTTCACTATGAACCTTGGCTTGCTCTTTCAAAAATTTGCTGAACTCATCGACAACTCTCGATGAAGAGCTATCCTCACCCTCTGAGGCTTTTCTCTTAGGAGGCATTAAATCCTACAATGTGCTCACACAATACATATCAACCAATAACAATACATAGATGTAAAAGAAGACATACCCGGACTGTTGAAAGTAGACGAAGTCATATGCATTGGTCCGAAGAAAGTTGCTCTGATACCACTAAATGTAACACCTCTCTGATCGATTTCATAAAATAACAGCGGAATTTAAAATTTTCTTAAAGGAAAGAAGGATTTAAAATACATTTCAATATATAATGAAAAGTATATACATTATAAAATAAGCGTAGCATCAAAATACAAAATGTCATTTTGTTCATGTCCAAAAGTTTTAACAAAACAGCCTTCACCTCGGCTCCAATCAACGTCCTGGCCCGTCACTCTTATCTGCATCACATGAAATAACTGAAATGAGTATAAAACTCAGCAAGTGGAACTCTTACATAGCAATCTGTACATATCATACTCTGTAAAACATGGCTTTGAAATCAATAAATACCATCTAACTCCTGAAACATGAATAATATAGTAGAACATGAACAATAAGATGATATTTCTCTTTTCTCTTGTGGATTGATATCTAAATAGTTTCTGTGTCTCTTTACCTATCTCCCATCGATATAAATCGATACTCTGTCGGGATATAGGCCTATGGTCTTTGATCAACTAATTGCATGCAATCTTTTACTATCTATTTATCAATCCAATAAAGCATTTGAACTCTCTCTTGGACATTAAAACAAACACTTTGAATACTCTTTTCTCTTGCATTCCCTTTTATACAATTGAGGCATATGAAAGCCTCTAATATACAATAAAGTGTATCTATACATAACATGAAACAAATGAAAAGGAATAGCATGTTAAAACCATTTGAAATACAATATATATAATGATAAGGGATCGAATAAGGTGCCCAAGTGCGCAACTGAAGTTTCAAAATTTGTTTTTCATCAAGAAAATCGAGCACCTCATTTCTATAATATGTAGCAAATACAAAAACACCAAAATATCATACATAGGGTGTTAAGAAAATATACCTATCAATCTCTCAAGATTGACGATGGCTCCAACTTAGTTGTCAAACAACTAAGCTCTTCAAAGGATGACAATCTACAAGCTTCACCTTTTTCTTGAAATCTTTCCTTCAAATTAGGTCCACCACCAACAAGCTAAATCCACTCTAATTTTGCACTAGAAAAATTAGAGCATTTTTCATTTGAGAAGAGAGTGTTTCCTCAACTATTGAAGAACAAAACTTGGGAGAATTTGTGCTCAAAATTTCGTCCAACATGAGGGGAGGAGAGAAGGAGGAGTGTTTTTCTTGGTTGTGGAAAAAGTTAAAGCAAAAAAGTTGCATGCCAAGCCTTGAACATTGAAAAAGTTGTCTCCCAACTCTTCACCTCCCCATGCACATTTTACTTGGGCTTGTAACAATTACAAGGCACATGGACTTTAATTTAATTGTCTCAAACAAATTTGAGACCAATTAAACCTTACTTGATTTTACTCAAGCCCACTAGTTTAATAATTATTTCTAATTGGGCTCTACAAGGCCCAATATTGTTTAATTAATCTAACACTTGAATTAATTTAATTATTTGGACTCTACTAGGTCCACTAGTGTTTAATTAATTCAACACTTGAATTAATTTAATTTAGTCCATAATAATGTATATGAAAATCACAATTTTCAAATACATTACTCGTTTGGTCAACTTTTAATTTAGGAACACTTCCTCAAATTAAAAGTTACATTCTCCTTATAGAAGTCATACTTCTATTTTATTTACACTTATAAACTCCTTTATAAGCCGTTCAACACATTGAACTATTTTACTTCTCAACGGGATTTAGAAAGTTAGCACTTGTGTGACCCTCAATGGTTCATTGATACAACTAGCCGTGGGTTCACATTTCCATGTGATTCGGACTAAACATGTCCTTATACGAGCATACCCCAATTGCTCCATTCTTAATTATCAACTCCTTGATAATAAGAACGTCAGAACTCAAGTCTGATAGTACCCAACCAACCATGTTAAACGCCTAGCAGCATCGCTTACATGATTCCCTAGGTATCAAATGATAGTGCCTGCAAGAACCATTTAATTATGGTTAGCGTACAGTACGGTCCCTTCAACTCATATATCCCGACCGATTCGACAACCATTGGTATATCGAGAGTTGTCAATGAATCGATACTATGTGTCATGTTGTAGTTGCATCGATGGTGTAATCTATGAAACCCCTTTCATAATTATCACCATACTCTGATTAGAGATTTCATACTACATACACATAGGATGTCCATACCTGAAGCTAAGCGGTGAATCCCCGACTATAATGCATCGACTCCTATATCTTTTGACAAAACACCCAACCTTGCCACCTGATGACCCCTTGAGAGTCGGTAAACAAGTCAAAGTGCAATGCTAGCATATAGAGTCTCAATTTTGTCCCGGGTCATAAGGACTAATAGTGTACAACCATAAACTAGGACGTTTCCACTCAATAAGTGAGAACCACTTTGAAAGTCCTTTATGGAGGGTTGTTCAGTGCACTCTACCAGGAACACCTATCTGCATGCTTGGACATCACAATGTCCCCTACCAATGAAACATGGTACTCACATCGCAGATACTAGTCTCGAACCCGAGCGGCCTATATCCTTCTTAGCGGCGGCTGAATCGACTACGAACTGTTTAAAATATACAATATTCCAAATATGAGTTTCATGATACTCATCATATGAGCATCTCATCTTTCTACTATTTTTATATTCAAGGCCTTTATCTATGCAACTAGCATGAGTATACAAATAAAGATGTGCCAAAATAGTAATTTCAAATATTATTAAAATAAAGATTTCTTATACATAGAGTTTCATTGTGAACACTCGGCCAACACTTGCCTCGACTGGCACCTACTCTAACAATCTCCCACTTGCACTAGAGCCAACTACCCATATGCTTCAAACCCAGCGATTCGCGATGCTTCTCGAATAATGGTCCAGGTAAAGGATTAGTTAGCGGATCAGCAACATTATCTGCGGAGCCGACTTTGTCAATCGAGACATCTCCTCTTTCCACAATCTCTCGGTGGATGTGGTACTTTCTCAATACGTGTTTGGATTTCTGATGAGACCTTGGCTCCTTCGCTTGTGCTACAGCTCCCGTGTTGTCACAAAACACTGGGACAGGAGCAACTCCATTAGGAATGGCGCCCAACTCTTGGACGAAATTCCTTATCCAATCGGCCTCCTTTGCTGCATCTGATGCAGCAATGTATTCGGCCTCTGTGCTGGAATCCGCAGTATTGTCTTGCTTGGAACTCTTTCAAAAGACAGCAGCACCATTGAGCATGAATACAAACCCAGAGGTTGACTTCGAGTCATCGATATCGCTTT
This sequence comes from Primulina huaijiensis, assembly GCF_012295235.1. Classification (NCBI taxonomy): domain Eukaryota; kingdom Viridiplantae; phylum Streptophyta; class Magnoliopsida; order Lamiales; family Gesneriaceae; genus Primulina; species Primulina huaijiensis. Next base: position 13,126,667 of record NC_133323.1, on the reverse strand, counting down.
GGAAGCTAGAGTCGGTATAGCCTTCCAATTTCAATTCTCCACCCCATAGACCAAGAACAACTTATTGGTCCTTCTCAAATACTTGATGATGTCTTTCACAGCTTTCCAGTGTGGAAGACCAGGGTTCGATTGATATCTACTCACTACACTTAGTGCGAAAGCCACGTCAGGACATGTAGATATCATCCCATACAAGATGCTACCAATCGCAGATGCATAAGGAATGCTTGTAATCGCCGCTATCTCTGCATCAGTCTTGGGAGACATAGACTTGGATAGGGACACGCCATGACACATTGGTAATTGTCCTTTCTTGGACTCACCCATCGAGAACCGCTTCACGATGATATCAATGTATGTGGACTGGGTGAGACCAAGCAATCTTCTTGATCTATCTCTATAGATCTGTATTCTCAATACAAAAGATGCTTCACCCAAGTCCTGCATCGAGAACTTACTTGCTAACCATACTTTAGTTGATTGCAACGTTCCTACATCATTCCCAATGAGTAGAATGTCATCAACATAAAGCACCAGGAATGTCACAGCACTCCCACTGACCTTCTTATACACACAGGGTTCCTCAAGATTCTTAGTAAAACCAAACTGTTTGATTGTACTATCGAATCTGAGGTTCCAACTCCTAGATGCCTGCTTTAGACCATAAATAGATCTCTGAAGTTTGCATACCATATGCTTACTTCCGATAGATGTAAACCCTTCAGGTTGAGACATGTAAATCTCTTCCTTAATATCCCCATTAAGAAAGGCTGTCTTGACATCCATCTGCCATATTTCATAGTCATACCATGCAGCTATGGCTAGTAATATCTTTATCGACTTGAACATTGCAACTGGAGAAAAGGTTTCCTCAAAGTCAACTCCTTGTCTTTGAATATATCCTTTTGCCACCAATCGCGCCTTGAAGGTCAATACCTTCCCATCCGCCCCAAGTTTCTTCTTGTAAATCCATTTGCACCCTATGGGAAAAGTTCCCTCAGGTGGATCCACAAGATTCCACACTTGGTTCGAATGCATGGAATTCATCTCAGATTCCATTGCTTCAAGCCACTTGGATGAATCGACATCAGATAACGCTTCCTTGAAGGTCCTTGGATCACATCCATGGATAGGCTCATCATGGCCCTCTTCAAGAAGCAGACCATACCTCATAGGTGGTCTCGAGACTCTCTCAGATCTTCTAGGAGCTTGTATCTCCTCTCTTGGCTCTTCGGGTGTGGGTTCTACAATTGTGGGTGTCTCTCAAACCTCTTCGAGTTCTATCATCTCCCCTTTTCTATCCAATAGAAATTCTTTTTCCAAAAAGGTTGCATTCCTAGAAACAAACACCTTTTTTTCTTGGGGATGATAGAAATAGTATCCAACTGAATTATTTGGATATCCCTCAAAGTAACATAAAATGGATCGACTATCCAATTTATCTCCCACTACCTGCTTCACATAAGCAGGGCCCCCATATTCTAAGACTAGAATATTTGGGAGACTTACCCATCCACATCTCATATGGTGTCTGCCTTTAAATGGACATTTAGTGGAATATCTTTCAATTTTAAGTTATAGAGATCGTTTTCAAGTTCACCAGTACCAATCAAACATTCATTCTTGTAAATATTGCAAACACCTTTGCCAAATAAACAAGCATATCCATCTTTATAAACATAGAAATGGAAATAATGTTTTCTTACCAAATCAGGTACAAACAAAAAATCTCTTAAAAATTAACTTAAAATTATCGTTCAACAATAAGTAAACATCTTCCAAGCCTTGGCTGCAACTCTTGCCCCATTGCCCATCCTCAAGAAGGTCTCACCTTCCTTAGCCTCCTACTTCTTCTCATCACCTGCAACTCATTATAGAGATGTGAGCCACAGCCGGTATCTAATACCCAAGAAGTAGAGTTAATTGAAATGTTTACTTCGATAAAGATCATACCATTTCAAGAACTCTTCTGGACAAGATATTCCCTGCAGTTACGCCTCCAATGTCCAGGCTTCTTGCTGTGATGACTTCATCAGCAGTCTTGTCAGCCTTAACTGGTGTGGCTGCCACAACAGGATTCGGAGATTGCCTCATCAAGGGCACGTTCTTCTTGGGAAGTTAGAAAGAACGCTTCTCTCCCTTCCCATGTGGATCAATCTTCGTACCAGATGAAGAACCCACATAAAGAACCAGCTTCTCTTTCTTGATGGTGGACTCAAAGGTCACAAGCATGTTCACCAACTCCTCAAGGGTCGGCTCCATCTTGTTCATATTGAAATTCACCACAAAAGGATCAAACGAGCTAGGCAGTGACAAGAGTAACACGTCAGTGGTCAACTCCAAAGGCAACATCAAATCCATGCCAACGAGCTTGTCCACGAGCCCAATCACCTTTAGGCCATGCTCACGAACCGAGGCCCCATCTCGCATGCGTATAGTGATTAGCTCCTTGACGGTAGCATGCCTAAGAGGCCGTGTTTGCTCTCCAAAGAGCTCCTTGAGATGCAAATGAATGTCAGCAGCACTCATTGCATCCTCAAAACGCCTCTGCAGCTCATCATTCATAGAAGCTTGCATTTAACAATTGGCTTTCAAGTCATGGTCACACCATTCCTTGTAAGTCTGCAATTCCTCAGGAGTGCAGCTAGTCGGAGCCTCAACAGGGGGTGACTCAGTAAGTGTATATGCTATCCTTTCCGAATTCAAGATGATTTTCAGGTTTCTTAGCTAAGTGAGGTTATTAGGTCCAATTAATATGTGTTTGTCGAGTATTGCAGATAGCGGATTGCGAATCGAATACATTGTCAAATTGTACTGAAAAGTAAGAACAGATAAATGTTGATGACTATTTTAAAATATTTAGTAAGATATGAAGTATGAACTTTTACTTCATAAATATTTGCTCCCACTGTTTTGACATCTTTCACTACCCTCTAGTGAAAACGGGAAACTCCTTTCCTCAGTAGGTACGCAAGGTCCAATTAGCAAATTATGATCCCGAATAATATCAGCCAATCACAATTCCTAAAAGATAGTTTCCAATTGCATCACCATGCAACCCTCTACGTAAACTTTTGTCTCACGTTTGATTAGGACCCAATAATATGACGTCGTTCATCTTTACGTGTCCAGCCTTACCCATCGATATTGAACCTTAATGGATGGTCGCCATGAGTTCCCTCAATAATATGAGCCGAAATCATGGGAGTTCCACGTAGTTCACATCACCATGTCAATGGATGTCACAGCTTTCCGGCACCTAGGGCCCCCCCAATAATATGAGCCGAGCCCTGAGCACGGACAGCGTTCATCATGCACCCATTGTCGAAGGAAGACATGGAAATTATAAACAAATTTATAATTCCCTTTTTCGGGCTTGATATTAATTTTGAATCTTTTTCAAAATGAGGGTTTTTAATTTTGAAAGGTCTCATCATTAATTTTATTTAAAAGCTTGCCATGTTTGATCGTATGTTTGCCGGATTCATGCAACTTTGTTATTATCATAATAATAACGCACATACTCATTATTTATAACATATCATGCATATATTATAAACAAAAAACAAAACAAGGATGATCAATCGCCCCAAAACTAACGGCACGTGTGAGCTAAGCACGGGCCTAGGTCCAATCTTAGGGAAATGCATGGGATGCAAATGCAACAATTACATATGCTTCCAATATTTACATGTCTTCGATCTTCATAATCATCAAGGCCACCATCTTCCAATCTTGATCTTCCACTATACTAATATTTACAAATAAATATCCATGGCAAATAGGGATACATCTCATGGGGTGGGAACGGGCCATAAACCAAGCCCTCTTTATGAATTTGATAATTATTACAATCATTCAACACAAAATATCCTAGCATACGCCTAGCAAATTGGGCTTGGGCTTTTGATCATCCTTCATGCATAATATCACATATCATACACCATCAATTAATTATCACAATAATTAATTGATCCAATATTATATATCTTGATCCAATCACTAACCGCCACGATTATAAACTAAATTAACAAAGTATACAAACACCTTTTTCTACTTTCTAATTAATTCATTTATAAACGAATTTCTTGTAAATCACTATTTACTATAAATAATTAAAGTCCAACTTCAATTATTTATTTCATGAGAAAATATTTGCAACCTTTTGTAAATTTAAACTTAAGGGCCCAAAAAATCATTTTTCACCAAAAACATTTTGACCCATTTAAATTTCACAAATGTGTTAGCCATCCAATGGCCCAAAAACCCTAGTCGTCATAGCCGTCGCCGGATTCCGGCCAACATGCCAATATACCAAATCTCCACGGTAGGAATCAATCCATTCCTGAGCAACATCGATATAAATCAAATATCCATTGTCTTGGCATATCCACCATAGACTTAGCATATCCGCCAATGCCTATTCTGACAATGTGCAATGGGCCAGTGACTACTCTGTCATAATCTGGCACCTCTGTCAGTAACTTTCTTTCAATAGTTATCTGCTATTCTCTACTTTTCTATAAATCTATAAACTAAGCATACTCGTTCAAACAATATAAAGGTATGAAACCAATAACATACAAGTATGTGATTTAAGGAAACTCAAGTCTAATCTGACCCAAGTCGATCTCCCGGTTAACATTGATTTATACCTTTCTTTCGTTGGTTTCTGACTCAGTCAAAGTCTCGACTTCAAAGCTGTCAATATCAATCTGAAATGACATATCGAATAGGCACAATATCAATATTCAACTCAACTCAGATCTGTTCTGATCAATATTCAATCTAATTCAATATCGACGGCATAACGGTGCAATATTTATATCCCCGTCAACTCAGATAACAACAGATATCAATTACAAATCATAACTAGTAGTCAATACCATCCATAATCTCATAAATCTGAATAATCTCAATTCAATATCTGAAAATTCATAATAATTCCATAAACAATCTGTTCTTTAATCTGCTCTCGATTCTACTATGTCTAATATCTCAAGAACATCATATATCAATCATATATGATTCTGACAATATCATAATTTCAAATCATGTCAAAACGTAATAAAACTTACGTCCAATTGAAACTCTTGTCGAGAGGAATATAGGACCGAAGTAGGATTGAAAATCGGACGGAGGGATCTTTAGTAAACTTCAAATTTCTAAAAAAAAGGCGTAAGGATTTTTCACAACTTTCCTCTAGAGCTTCTCTCGATTTCTTCTGCTGAAACTCAAGGGAAATGTTGGAAGTACGAATTATATACGTCCAACAAGCATGGCAAAGACAAGTGTCGAATTTTTGTCCAGCATGCCTCGTGCATATGCGCGTCGAATACCAGCGTATATGCGCGAGACTCTCAGTCTCGGCGCCTTGTCTTCTCGGCTGCTCGCGCATATGCGCGAGACCCACTGTCTCGGCATACTTCAGTCTACCAACTCGCGCATACGCGCGCCCTCTTCTCGCGCATATGCGCGAGGTTCTCTGCTTGCCTCGCGCATATGCGCGATGTGTTCTGTCCTCGCACATACAAGATCACATGTAACGCTCTGACCCGATTTCATAAAATAACAGCGGAATTTAAAATTTTTCTTGAAGGAAAGAAGGTTTAAAAATACATTTCCATATAGTCAAAACTAGACACATGATTAATCAAATGATACAACAAAAAAACAAAATATCATTTTTATGATCATGTCCAAAATGCTATCAAAATAATCTTTCCTTCCTCCATCTCTATATGCATATGACTCCGGCCTCAATCAACGTCCCGGCTCGTCGCTCTTATCTGCATCACATGAAATAACTGAAATGAGTATAAAACTCAGCAAGTGGAACTCTTACATAGCAATGTATATATCACACTCTGAAAACATGGCTTTGAAAACATTAAATACCATCAACTCTGAAACATGAATATCATAGAATGAATAACAATAACGATGGTATTTCTCTTTTCTCTGTTGGATTGATATCTATATAGTAACTCTGTCTCTGTACCTATATCCCATCGATATACATCGATAACTCTGAGGGATATAAGCCTATGGTCGTTGATCAACTAATTGCATGCAATCTCTGACTATGTATCTATCAATCCAATAAAACATTTGAATTCTCTCTTTGGCATTAAAACAAACACTTTGAAGACTCTATTTTCTTTTGTATTCCCTTTAACATAATTGAGACATAAGAATGTCTCTAATATACAACAAGGTGTATTAATACATAGAATGAATCAAATGGAAGGGAATAACACTTTAAAACCATTGAAACACAATACATATATTATCATGTGAGCACAAGGAAATGAATTCCACTTACTACACTTGGAACCTTGAATCTATACCCTTGGTTGGATTCCTACAACAATAAACCAAGTATTGCACCATTAACATCTCAATAATCACCAACCTATAACATTAAATCCATTAAACCAACACAACAACAAACCCAAGATGTCTCCCAACACCAAAACCAAGAATAAACCAAACCAAAAGCTTACCTTAACTCCTTAACTCCAAAAAAACCTTGCTCACACTTCAAAACTCCCACAAGATGCTTGAATCAAAGGAAGGAAAAGAAAGGAAATGGAACCCTAGCTCTCCCAAGGACTGAAGAATCGAGAATGAGGGGAAAGAATGAGAAAAATGAGACCAATTCATCCATTTAAACACTTAAAATCTCGAAACATGCTTCTACTGTTCATGCACCTACCTACCTCACCGCGGGTGCGGTGTGCCTTCGGCACCTCAACCAAATTTCTGAAAATGACGACCGCGGGTGCGCAGCACAAATCACCGCGGGTGCGATGTCTCTTCGGCAATTCAACAAATTCTGTAATAAAGACCGCGGGTGCGCTGCTCAAATCACCGCGGGTGCGGTCTGGTCTCGGCCAAAACAACTCTATGCAACTGAAATCGAATCGCAACGCTGATACAACACAACTACCAATCAACTAATATCAACAATACCACAAAACAATAATAACCAACAATACTATGACCCATAATCACAACTCTTAACATCTAAATCAAACTTAATCTTAACCAAATAATCCATAAACATACGAAATCTTAAACTGTACCGTTCACCAGGCTTGGATATTACAATCTCCCCTCCTTAGAGGAATTTCATCCTCGAAATTGACGTCACTGTGCAAACAACTCAGGACACTTCTCTTTCATCTCATCCTCTGGTTCCCACGTGGCTTCTTCAATCAAATGATTCCTCCAAAGGACTTTAACAATGCCGATCTCTTTGTTCCTCAACACTTTGACTTTGCGATCCAGAATCTCTTGGTACGTCAAATTCGGCGTCAAATCCAATGGCTCGTGGCGAAGAACATGGCAAGGATTCGCAATATATTTCCTGAGCATAGAGACGTGAAAAACATTATGAACTCTGTCAAGATCTGGTGGTAGGGCTAACCTGTAAGCTCGATCACAAATTCTATCCAAGATCTCAAATGGGCCAATAAATCTCGGACTCAACTTTCCCTTCTTGCCAAACCGCATCACACCCTTAAGAGGTGCTATCTTCAAGAACACATGATCGCCAACCTCGAACTGCAATGGCCTACGACGCACATCGGCATAACTCTTCTGTCTCGACTGCGCTGTCTTCATTCTCTCTCGGATAACAGCAACAACATCAGCAGTCTGTTGGACTAACTCTGGACCCAGCATCTTCCTCTCACCAATCTCATCCCAATACAAGGGAGATCTACACTTCCTACCATAAAGTGCTTCATACTGTGCCATGCCAATCGTCGCTTGGTAGCTATTATTATACGTGAACTCAACAAGAGGCAATTTAGAATTCCAGCTACCAGGATAATCGATAGTACAAGATCTGAGCATATCCTCTAAAATCTGAATAACTCTCTCTGATTGACCATCGCTCTGGGGGTGATATGCTGTACTAAATGCTAACCGTGTACCCATAGCTCTGTGCAAACTCTTCCAAAACTCTGAATTAAATCTAGGGTCACGATCAGACACGATCGACACAGGAACACCATGAAGTCTAACAATCTCTGCTATGTACTCTTCGGCATACTGGTTCATGGAATATGTCGTCTTGACTGGAAAAAAATGCGCTGACTTGGTCAATCGATCAACAATAACCCAAATAGAGTTAAAACCTTTCTGCGTTCTGGGAAGACCAGTCACGAAATCCATCGTAATGTGCTCCCATTTCCACTGAGTAATCGGCAATGATAGCAATGTCCCAGCAAGTCTCTGGTGCTCGATCTTCACCTGCTGACAAGTTAGGCACTGAGAAATAAACATGGCAATATCTTTCTTCATACCTGGCCACCAATAGAGTCTACGAAGATCCTGATACATCTTATGTGCCTCTGTCAAGACGTCTCGCCGAATATCATCTCCAGCAGGAATGCAAATACGGCCTCTAAATGTCACCAAACCATCTCCATTTGTCGCGAACTCTGAATTACCTCTCTCCTCTGCTCTAACTCTCAATTCTAACAACTGAACATCAATAGCCTGCTCTCTACGGATCCTGTCCGTCAATGTAGCCCGAATAACCAACGCTGAAAAACGAGCAATGGTTCCAGTAACCACCAAAGCTATCTCCTCTCGCTGCAAATCTAACAACAACGGCTGCTGAATCATAGAACTCAAAGGAGAACTCGACTTACGGCTCAATGCATCCGCTACAACTTTCGCCTTCCCTGGGTGGTAACTAATAGTCACATCATAGTCTTTAACAAGCTCTAACCACCGTCTCTGTCACATATTGTGTTCTTTCTGTGAAAACAAATACTTTAACCTCTTGTGGTCTGTGAAAATTTCACACTTTTCGCCAAACAAATAACGTCTCCAAATTTTCAGGGAGAAAACCACAGCTGCCAGCTCCATATCATGCGTAGGATAATTCTTCTCGTAATCCTTCAACTGGCGAGAAGCATAGGCTATAACTTTACCTCGTTGCATCAACACTGCACCAAGGCCCTTCTTCGACGCATCGGTAAAAACAACAAAGTCCTCTGAACCACTGGGCAAAGCAAGTACTGGAGCTGTCGTCAACTTATATTTCAAATCTTGAAACCCACGCTGGCAATCATTGGACCACTCAAACTTCACAGTCTTCCTCGTCAGCTTAGTTAACGGCAGGGCAATCTTGGAAAATTCTGCAATAAAACGACGATAATAACCCGCCAAACCAAGAAAACTGCGTACCTCGGGTACAGTGGTAGGAATAGGCCACTTCTGAATCGCCTCTATTTTCACTGGATCAACAGCTATACCATCCTTCGAGATAACATGGCCTAAGAAAGAAATCTGCTCTAACCAGAACTCACACTTCTTCAACTTAGCATACAACCTCTTCTCTCTCATCAACTGAAGAACAACTCTGAGGTGCTCTGAATGAAGCTCTCTGGTCTTGGAGTAAATCAAAATGTCATCGATAAAAACAATGACAAAGCTATCCAAATACGGCTTGAACACACGGTTCATAAGATCCATGAAGACTGAAGGAGCATTGGTCAGACCAAAAGACATCACAAGAAATTCATAGTGACCGTACCTGGTCCGGAACGCCGTCTTAGGGATATCAGACTCCCTAACCTTCAACTGATAATAACCAGATCGCAAATCAATCTTCGAGAACACTGTAGCCCCTTGCAGTTGGTCAAAAAGGTCATCTATCCGTGGCAACGGATACTTATTCTTAATCGTCACTTTGTTGATCTCTCTATAATCAATACACAGCCGCAACGACCCATCTTTCTTCTTGACGAAAAGAACCGGAGCTCCCCAAGGCGAAGAACTCGGCCGAATAAAACCTTTATCCAATAAATCCTGCAATTGCGTCTTCAACTCTTTCATCTCTGAAGGGGCCATTCTGTACGGAGCCTTAGAAATAGGAACCGTACCCGGAACTAGATCAATCACAAACTCTACATCTCTGTCCGGCGGTAAACCCGGCACATCATCCTCAAATACATCAGAGAACTCTCTCACAACATCAATATCATCAATATTCAACTTCACAATTCTATCCATATCAACAATCGAAGCCAAAAACCCATCACAACCTCTAAACAACAACTTCTTAGCCTCAAGACACGAAATAAAAGGAAGGATCAGCGAAGTACCTGCACTGGCGAACAAACCTTCCCTATTGCCATCATCTGCAAATTTCACCGTCTTAGCAATGCAATCAATCACTGCACGATAGGTTGATAGCCAATCCATGCCAAGTATAATATCAAACGCAACCATCGGAATAACAATCAAGTCGGCATAAACAACTCGCCCATCAATTTGAACAGAGCACGCATACACAATAGATGTTGGGCACAACACATCTCCCGAAGGCAAAACAACATTAAACTGGAGGGGAATAACAGAAGGAACTATACCCAAAGATCTCAAAAATAGTTCAGACATAAAAGAATGAGTAGCACCTGTATCAATCAATGTCGTAGCTACTCTGCCTGAAATTAAAATAGTGCTAGAGATCACAGAAGAATCATGGTTTATACCTTCCTTTGTCATGGTAAAGATGCGACCCTGCACCTTCTCTTTACTCGAGCCTCTTGGACAATCCTTGGCTATATGGCCTGCAGTGCCACAACGGTAACAAGTATGAGTACCAAATCTGCACTCTCCCCGATGATGTCTACTGCACTTGGGACACAATGGCTTCTCAGGATCAGATGGAACTGTCGGTGGTTTAGGACTCGGCTCCAACTTGCCTTTCCCTTTAAAATGGTCCTTTCCTTTTTGGCTCGAACCTTGACCTCTTTGAGCAACAAACTGCTGTCTCGCCTGTCTCTCTCTGGCAATGTCTTTCTCATCTTGCTCGGCCAACAAAGCCTTAGACACAATCTCTTTGAATGTTACCGCCTTCGACATATTGATGTCCCTTCTGATTTCTTCTCGAAGGCCTCTAATGAAATGAGCACCCTTGTCTTTGTCATTGGAGGCAATATACAGAGCAAACAGACAGCCCTCTTCAAACTTCAAAATATACTCATCAACATTCATACCTCCTTGACGAAGCTCTAAAAACTCAGTCACTTTCCGAGCTCGAAGTGCATCTAGGAAGTACTTGTCATAGAAAAGATCAGTGAACCCTTGCCACTTCAATGCTGGAACATCAACACCTATCTTGGTAGCATTCCACCAAATGCGTGCAGCTTTGACTAATATGAACACTGCACAGCTGATTCTGTCCTTATCTTCATAGTTGAGATGATCGAAAATCGCCTCAAGAGCTTTGATCCACTCTACAGCCACCAAATGATCAATGCTGCCTGCAAATTCCGGCGGATCCATTCTCTTGAAAGAAGTAAAGATCCCATCGGTCCCAACTGCCTGAGCCACTTGGCCTCTCCCTTGACCTCTACCTTGGCCTGTTCCTTGCAAACGTAACAATTGTTGGATCTGCTCACTATGGACCTTAGCTTGCTCTTTCAGTAGCTTGCCGAACTCATCGACAACTCTAGAGGAAGAACTATCCTCACCCTCTAAAGCCTTTCCCTTAGGAGGCATACTCCTACAATGTGCTCACATAATACATATCAACCAATGACAATAATTAGATGTAGAAGAAGACATACCCGGACTGTTGAAAGTAGACGAAGTCATATGCATTGGTCCGAAGAACAGTGCTCTGATACCACTAAATGTAACGCTTTGACCCGATTTCATAAAATAACAGCGGAATTTAAAATTTTTCTTGAAGGAAAGAAGGTTTAAAAATACATTTTCATATAGTCAAAAGTAGACACATGATCAATCAAATGATACAACAAAAAAACAAAATATCATTTTTATGATCATGTCCAAAATGCTATCAAAATAATCCTTCCTTCCTCCATCTCTATATGCATATGACTCCGGCCTCAATCAACGTCCCGGCTCGTCGCTCTTATCTGCATCACATGAAATAACTGAAATGAGTATAAAACTCATCAAGTGGAACTCTTACATAGCAATGTACATATCAAACTCTGAAAACATGGCTTTGAAAACATTAAATACCATCAACTCTGAAACATGAATATCATAGAATGAATAACAATAACGATGGTATTTCTCTTTTCTCTGTTGGATTGATATCTATATAGTAACTCTGTCTCTGTACCTATATCCCATCGATATACATCGATAACTCTGAGGGATATAAGCCTATGGTCGTTGATCAACTAATTGCATGCAATCTCTGACTATGTATCTATCAATCCAATAAAACATTTGAATTCTCTCTTTGGCATTAAAACAAACACTTTGAAGACTCTATTTTCTTTTGTATTCCCTTTAACATAATTGAGACATAAGAATGTCTCTAATATACAACAAGGTGTATTAATACATAGCATGAATCAAATGGAAGGGAATAACACTTTAAAACCATTGAAACACAATACATATATTATCATGTGAGCACAAGGAAATGAATTCCACTTACTACACTTGGAACCTTGAATCTATACCCTTGGTTGGATTCCTATAACAATAAACCAAGTATTGCACCATTAACATCTCAATAATCACCAACCTATAACATTAAATCCATTAAACCAACACAACAACAAACCCAAGATGTCTCCCAACACCAAAACCAAGAATAAACCAAACCAAAAGCTTACCTTAACTCCTTAACTCCAAAAGAACCTTGCTCACACTTCAAAACTCCCACAAGATGCTTGAATCAAAGGAAGGAAAAGAAAGGAAATGGAACCCTAGCTCTCCCAAGGACTGAAGAATCGAGAATGGGGGGAATGAATGAGAAAAATGAGACCAACTCATCCATTTAAACACTTAAAATCTCGAAACATGCTTCTACTGTTCATGCACCGCGGGTGCGCTACCTACCTTCGGCACCTCAACCAAATTTCTGAAAATGACGACCGCGGGTGCGCTGCACAAATCACCGCGGGTGCGATGTCTCTTCGGCAATTCAACAAATTCTGCAAATAAGACCGCGGGTGCGCTGCTCAAATCACCGCGGGTGCGGTCTGGTCTCGGCCAAAACAACTCTATGCAACTGAAATCGAATCGCAACGCTGATACAACACAACTACCCATCAACTAATATCAACAATACCACAAAACAATAATAATCAACAATACTATGACCCATAATCACAACTCTTAACATCTAAATCAAACTTAATCTTAACCAAATAATCCATAAACATACGAAATCTTAAACTGTATCGTTCACCAGGCTTGGATATTACATCACATGCCAACTCAAATCGTGTCTCGAAGTGGTCCTTCTATAATCACATCAAGTCATAATCATTAATCTCCGATTAACATACTAAAAATCTCGGGCATTACATTGCACCTCTTAAAGGTGTGATGCGGTTTGGCAAAAAGGGAAAGTTGAGTCCAAGATTTATTGGCCCATTTGAGATCTTGGACAGAGTCAGTGATCGAGCTTACAGGTTAGGCTTACCGCCAGATCTTGATAGAGTTCATAATGTTTTTCATGTCTCCATGCTCAGGAAGTATATTGCGAATCCTTCCCATGTTCTTCGACACGAGCCATTGGATTTGACGCCGAGTTTGACGTACCAAGAGATTCCAGTCCAAATTCTGGATCACAAAGTTAAAGTATTGAGAAACAAAAAGATTGGCATTGTTAAAGTCCTTTGGAGGAATCATTTGATTGAAGAATATACGTGGGAACAAGAGGATGAGATGAGAGAGAGGTATCCAGAACTTTTTGCGCAATGACGTCAATTTCCGGGACGAAATTCCTCTAAGGAGGGGAGATTGTAATATCCAAGTTTGATGATCGGTACGGTTAAGATTTAATATGTTTATTGACTCCTTGGTTAAGTTTAAATACAGTTTTGATGTTAAGAGTTGACAATTATGATTTATGGTATTGTGTTTATAGAAGATGTGTGGTGATACTATAGTGTCGTTGCGATTAAATTCATGATAATTTGGATATTGAGCCAATTGGTATGAGGCTAATTGGAGTGGTTAGAGAAGACATAGAGGTGTAACTTTCATGTTTTGAGTTTGGTTCAAATCATTGTAGAAGACAAGCCAAAAGCGCCCCGAAGTTTGTCGTGGGTGTCGTCGTTCCTCCAGTGACACATGTTGAGAGATTGAGCATAACTCTTTACTCAGACATTCAAATGACATGAGGTTAATTGGAGATGCGATCCAAGACATAGAGCTACAACTTTCATGTTTACCACTTTTTCAAATTAGAAATGAAAGAGGCGTTTCAGAGGCAATCTTTGAGGCGGCTGAGCGCAGAGCGGCGCCCGAGCGGTAAGAAATAATAGCCCGAGCGCCACTAATTCTGAAAATTTTGTTTTGGACAGTATGGTCCGCGCCCGAGCGGTAGTTTATGACCGCCCGAGCTCCCAGCACAGTACAAATAGCGTGTTTTGGGTATTTGAAGGCTTGTAATCGGTTGTAGCACCAATTCTTCCTCATTTTCTTCTCCTCCCTTCCCTTCTCCTTCGATTTTGAGCTAGGGTTCTCATTCCTTTCTTTTGTCCCTTTGATTCAAGTTTCTAGTTGGGTTATTGAAGTGAGAGCAAGATCATTTTGGAGTTAAGGAGCTAAGGTAAGCTTGTGGTCTTGGTTATTATTTGGATTATGATGTTGGGAAATCATAGGATGTTTGATTGTGTTGGTTTTATGGGTTTTATGGTATGAGTTTATGATTATTGAGATGTTGATAGTTCAATACATGGTTTATTGTTGTAGGAATTGTACCAAGAGAATAGAATCAAGTGATCCAAGTGTAGTAAGTGGAATTCATTCCTTGTGCTCACATGAATTATATATATTGTATTTCAAAGGGTTTTAACATGCTATTCCCGTTCATTTGATTCATGTTATGTATTGGTACACTTTGTTGTATATTAGAGGTTTTTATATGCCTCAATTGTATAAAAGGGAATGCAAATGAAAAGAGCATTCAAGGTGTTTGTTTTAATGTCCAAGAGAGATTTCAAATGATTTATTGGATTGAGAAATAGATAGCCAGAGATTGCATGCAATTAGTTGATCAACGATCATAGGCTTATATCCCGACAGAGTATCGATTTATATCGATGGGATATAGGTACAGAGACAGAGATACTATTTAGATATCAATCCACAAGAGAAAAGAGAAATACCATCGTTATTGTTCATATTCTACTATATTATTCATGTGTCAAGAGTTAGATGGTATTAATGATTTCAAAGCCACGTTTTACAGAGTATGGTATATGTATATTGCTATGTAAGAGCTTCACTTGCTGAGTTTTATAATCATTTCAGTTATTTCATGTTATGCAGATAAGAGTGACGGGCCAGGACTTTGATTGGAGCCGAGGTCATATGCATAGAAGATGGAAGGAAGAAGGCTATTTTGTTAGCACTTTTGGACATGATCAAAATGATATTTTGTATTTTGTTGCAACGTTTATTGGATCATGTATATACTTTTGATTATATATTGAAATGTATTTTAAATCCTTCTTTCCTTTAAGGAAATTTTAAATTCCGCTGTTATTTTATGAAATCGGCCAAGGGTGTTACATAGTTGATGATAGTCTGATCGTAAATTAATCTTCGAAAAGATAGCAGCTCCTTTTAACTGATCAAACAAATCATCAATTCTGGGGAGTGGATATCTGTTTTTGATTGTCACTTTGTTCAATTCCCTATAATCAATACATAGACGGAGAGTATCGTCTTTCTTTTTCGCAAATAAAACAGGTGCACCCACGGTGAAAAACTCGGTCTAATAAATCATTTATCAAGTAACTCATGTAACTGTTCTTTCAATTCTTTCATTTCTGTAGGAGCTAATCAATAAAGAGCTTTTGAGATCAGATGAGTTCCTGCCACAACATCAATTACAAATTCGATCTCTCTATCTGGGGGTAAGCCTGTTATATCATTAGGAAATACCTCTGGAAATTCACAAACAACATCTGTATCTTTTAATTCACGAATCTGTGGATCAATATCTAAAATAGATGCTAAATATCCTTGACACCCTTTCTGTAGAAATTTACAAGCCTTCATACAAGAGATTATCTGAGGAGGTAAGGATATACCTGCACTTTCTACTGTGAATGGTTCAGCTCCTACTGGCGCAAACTTGATAATCTTTAAGCCACAGTCAATTGGAACTCTGTACTTCGAAAGCCAATCCATTCCCAATATCACATCAAAATCAGTCATCCTCAGAACTATCAAGTCAGCATACATCTGATATCCTTGGACATATAATGGACGCCCTCACACAATCTGATCTGTTTGTAATTCTTGTCCAGAAGGTAAAGCTATGCCGAGTTGTGTTTCTGTTGTACTTGCTGTAATGCCCAGTCTCCTTACAAACGATTCCGAAATAAAAGAATGCGTGGCTCCTGAATCTAGTAAAACAATAACAATAATACCAGAAATCAAGAACATACCAGTGATCATCGATGTATCCGCATTCACTTCCTCTTTAGTCATGGAGAAAAGGCGTCCCTGTACTTTCTCAGAACTCCCTGGACAATTCCTGACGAGATGCCCTGGCTTTTTGCAACGATAACAAACATTGGAACCTTGCATACATTCTCTGCTATGAAGTTTGCCACATTTAGGACAAGGTGGTCTATCTTGTTCCTTACGTGGTGGGGGACCCTTGCCACGAGGTTCCTCTGATCGAGTACATTTACTATCAGTCTTTTTGCCTTGTCTTGTTCCTTGACTCTTTTGAAAGTACTGCTGTCTTCGTTGTTGTCTATCTCTGTCAATGTCTTGCTTATCCTGTTTTGCCGTAAGTGCTCTTTCCACTATCTCTCCATATGTAACAACCTTCGACATACGTACATCTCTTTTAATTTCATAGCGAAGTCCCCGCATAAAGTGTTCGCCCTTACTTGTGTCATCCTGTGCAATATATGGTACATATTGAACTCCAGCTTCAAATTGTTGTATGTATTCTTTCATTGACATGGCTCCTTGCTTCAGGTTAAGGAAATCGCTGGCTTTCTTGGCTCGTACATCTTTACTGAAATACTTGTTGTAAAATACGGTTTTGAAAGTTTCCCATGTCAATGGTCCAACCGGTAATGCAACCCTTGCACTCTCCCACAATATTCTTGCATGTTTTGTTAATAAAAAGACGGCACAAGTTACTTTGTCAACATCTTCCATATGAAGGTAGGAGAAGATGGACTCCAATGATTTAATGCATTCCTCTGCTACTGCCGGATCGGTGCTTCCCATGAGTTCAGGAGGATTCAGACGTCGAAAACAATCATACACATCAGTTTGAACAGGCCCTTGTCTAGGGATCATGGCTTGTGCATGTGCCTGCTCATGTGTAGTCCGTTGCATCTCCAGTAATTACTGTATCTGCTCCCCATGGACTTTCGCTTGTTGTTGGAGCAGCTGAGCTAAATCGTCTATAGGTCGTGGTGCACTGCCCTCACCTTCGACCGCTGGAGCTTTGCCCTTAGATGACTCTCCTTCATGTACCTTACGTTTAGGTGGCATCGTCACTTATCTTAACCTACATATAGATCACCTAGACACATAACTTAGCATAAACTATGGGATACAAAGATACTTACTTGCCGAGTTCTCCATGTGGAAGAAGTGTAGTGTCTTCCCTGTCGAAGAACCGTGGGCTCTGATACCATTTAAAATGTCACACCATTACTCTATACTTGACATGATTACCATAATCAAAATAGGATTTAATTGATATATCAATATTATGAAGCAATTCAAACAAGGGGCATCAATTTGACGGTTTATAAAAATTTTGGCAAGATGTACCTACATTTTTGTCTAAACCACAAACCCAAGCGATGCCATATATACAACAACATCAACTATATTTTCAAGCACAACCATGCACCATATTGTTATACATTTAGTCATAAACATTGTGAAACTTGTTCATACACTAACATAAAATCCATTGTAATACATATGCGGAAGCTATATGATGAAAACACGGGTAATCGAGCGCCAAGGAAAGTATGGGATCCTTTGGAGTTGCCGGAGGGACCGATCACGAGAGGACGACTGAAGAAGTTTAAGGAGGCACTGTATGGATTCATGAGCAATCAAGGAGGGCTTACGTGCAAGGAGCAAAGTGCCGAAGGGTTCGTGATGCATGGGAGTGAGTTCGGGAACCAAAGGAACATTATTCAAGCAGTCCAGATCCTACGCGGACCCAAGCACGGACCTGTACACGGGGTCCGTGTCCATTACAGCCGAGAATGAAGAAATCCAGAATGTACACGGACCCGAGCACGGACCTGTACACGGGGTCCGTGTACCTCACAGTGCCTACACGGACCTAGCTCTGGACGTCTACACGGGGTCCGTGTACTTTGCGGTTTTGCTAGATTTTATTCCTTCTTTAGAGTTTTATTTTTTTGGGAAATAAGATATTTTTATCTTTTTGATGTTAAAACATGATATGGACGAAAATCAACACATTATTCAGATCATTATAGAGATTTTATAAAAGTTTTAGAGTTTTTCTCTCAACTTTTGCAAGGCTTTGCTTTGTGTTTATTAAAAATCAAACTTATCAAGACTCGTTCTTGTGGCGTTTGTCGATTGATTTCATGCGGGTTGTCAAGGACACGTTCTTTGAAGGTTCGTCTGTTTATCAATTGTTTTAATCGTGATTATTTGTTGCTAAGTTTTGATAACTTAGAGGTGAATATCACAACACTATACTTGATTCGAAAGATCGGGACAACATTGATTCCTTGTTCTGATGCAAACACGGGTGATCGAGCGCCAAGGAAAGCATGTGATCCTTTGGAGTTGCCGGAGGGACCGATCACGAGAGGACGGCTGAAGAAGTTCAAGGAGGCACTACAGGGAGTTATGAGCAATCAAAGAGGGCTTACATGCAAGGCGCAAAGTGCCGAAGGGTTCGTGATACAAGGGAGTGAGTTCGGGAACCAAAGGAACATTATTCAAGCAGTCCAGAGCCTACACGGACCCGAGCACGTACCTGTACATGGGGTCCGTGTCCATTACAGCCGAGAATGAAGAAATCCAGAGTGTATACGGACCCGAGCACGGACCTGTACTCGGGGTCCGTGTACCTCACAGTGCCTACACGGACCTAGCTCCGGACGTCTACACGCGGTCCGTGTACTTTGCGGTTTTGCGAGATTTTATTCCTTCTTTAGAGTTTTATTTTTTTGGGAAACTCGATATTGTTATCTTTTTGATGTTAAAACATGATATGGACGAAAATCAACACATTATTTAGATCATTATTGAGATTTTATAAAAGTGTTAGAGTTTTTCTCTCAACTTTTGCAAGGCTTTGCTTTGTGTTCATTAAAAATCAAACTTATCAAGACTCGTTCTTGTGGCGTTTATCGATTGATTTCATACGGGTTGTCAAGGACACGTTCTTTGAAGGTTCGTCTGTTTATCAATTGTTTTAATCGTGATTATTTGTTGCTAAGTTTTTATAACTTAGAGGTGAATATCACAACACTATACTTGATTCAAAAGATCGGGACAACATTGATTCCTTGTTCGTTATTTAATTGAGGGCGCGGTTCTAAAATAATCGTGTTTGCTATTCTTACGTACGAGGATTCGTTTCACTATGCGATAATAAGTCTCGGTTCTTGTCGAGGTGAGGCACGTCACAAGCATCCATTGGCGAACCGGCCTCCTTCATCTCTTATTCAGCAAAACACGAAAGAAATCAAGAAAACTTCCTCCCAAAGCTCCCTTCTTCCTTTCCTTCATCATTTCTTAGTTCACCATTACAAGAACTTCATAAGAGTGTAAGTTTTCTTCTCTTTTAGTTGGTCTACTTGTAGAGGAGTGATTTTCACCTAGTATGTACATAGTGAAGAGTTTATTGATGTATTTGATAGTATAGGAACGAGAATCATCGTCTCAAACAAGTATTCGTTCGCTTGGACTGTAAGTTGGCATGTTCTTGAAGTAATACATGAGTAATATTATGATTTCAAATACTTCCCATAGATTATTGCTATATGTACATTGTTAGTATCTTATTGATGAAAATATAGCACCATATTGATGAAAATATAGCACCATATTCCATTGTCATGTATTAAATATGTACGAAACTCATGAATATTGATGTTGGGTGCTATGTTATGAACATGAACATGAACATGAAAAGAAAAGGATTGATTTTTACATGATATAGAGCTTGTTGACATCATGGGTGGTTTTAAGTCCACCAAACCTATTGGCCAATATATGTTCATGGGGTGTGGGGTTGCCAAAGGTTGCTCCCTGATGTCCAACACAGTAGTAGCTATATAATAAAGCAAGCACGGTAGTACAGGTCAACTAATGAGGCTCAAGTACANGATGCTTGTGACGTGCCTCACCTCGACAAGAACCGAGGCTTATTATCGTATAGCTTCCGCATATGTATTACAATGGATTTTATGTTAGGGTTTGAACAAGTTTCACAATGTTTATGACTATATGTATAACAATATGGTGCATGGTTGTGCTTGAAAATATAGTTGATGTTGTTGTATATATGGCATCGCTTGGGTTTGTGGTTTAGACAAAAATGTAGGGACATCTTGCCAAAATTTTTATAAACCGTCAAATTGATGCCCCTTGTTTGAATTGCTTCATAATATTGATATATCATTCAAATCCTATTTTGATTATGGTAATCATGTCAAGTATAGAGTAAGGATGTGACAAGAAAAGAGTAGGGTGAGGGGGAAGCCACTAAATTGAAGGCTTCGCTCGTTCCAACGCTCGTTTAGTAGACACCGAGTGGAGTGCCTAAGCCCCTTTAAGAGAGAGATAGGGGCGAGTACTACACGAGCTCGTAAGTCAAGTACGGAACGAGCCTTGTCTACGAAGCAGAGCACCCTCATCTTGCTTGCTTCTGGGGAAGCTTCTAGCACTAGATAATAGGCATTCTGGTGTGGCAGGAATACAACTTTTTAGGTCGACCACTACATAGGAGCGATAGCGAAGCCAAGCCGTATAAAGGCGAGCAGCCCTTATAGCAATAGCAAACGGCCTACTTATAGCCTTTATCGGGGGGCCTTCACGCTTAGATAGAATGAGATGAGATTCTAAGCCGACGGAACGCAATCATCTGCCCTTTTTTATGATCAATTGAACAGGAAGAGGAGTCAGCCAAAAGCCCACCCCCCCAAAAAAAATGGTTATAGTAAGCCGAGTCTTCTATTTCTCTACTGTGTTCCGATCACCTCATATCGATGTTTCATATATGTTCTATCTACTTTATTTATACAGACATCTTCCATTTAAAATCTTCTCTTCCTTGGTCTCGCCCTTTCATTTCCCATGCGCAGATTTTTATTTATGATGTTAAATGCTATTGTCTTGCTCGCTCTCATTATTCTACTTGTTGGGGAATTGAGTGATATTATTGCTCTTTTTTTTAGGAGCGGAGGTAGCGGCGGACTAGTTAATGAGCCTCCCGCACCTTCGGAAAACACATTTTTCCCTTCGTAGCTGAGGACGAACCCCGGCGCGAGGGGGGTCAAGAGACGCATATACCCCAGCTAGCATCCTTCCGCCTGACGGGATCCACCCCTTCCTTGGACGTAGTGAATAAGGATTTATAACGCTTTTTTTTAAGCATAGTTTTTTTTTATCTGAAAAATTCTCGAATTCCTCACCTTAGGTCAATCAGGTTAATTCCGAACAACTGACGAGAGCTTAGTGTCATGTCAAACCTGAAAAACGGATGGGAATAAGATGTCAAAAGCATCTGCTTAGGGTCAGATTGGACTTTCTCTTTTGGGCCCTGCTTGCCACCACTCCGAAAGACTTATTCGGAGCTCTCTAAATCATTTTGAAGGTTGTTAGGGGTCTAGCTCAGCTCTAAGGTTTTAGTATACCTAGCTGGGTTTAGAAACCAAGTTCAGACTGATGGCTTGATAATCTTTCCAGGATTATGCGGCGTTTCTTCACATGACAAAACGCGCCAGAAGGACTGCTGTAAGGCTGCGAAGGACATACAGAATATCATTCTAGAAAAGTTTCCCTCAAGCAAGGGGTGAGCCAGTTACATTCATTCAATTGATGCTTTCGTAGTTATCAACCCATTAGTATGAGAAAATCGCAGATTGTGGTGAGTATGCCTTTTTCTTCCTCAAGCTAGAGAAGAGAGAGTTGAATTCAGTTAGTAGCGTGGCACATAAACCTCAAGCGAAAGCGAGAGTGATAGGAAGAAAGTAAGAGAATTTCACCTTGTTTAGCCTAGGGGCATATCATAAGGGTATTGTATCATCTTACTCTTTCACAGGAGAGGAGATGTAGTCTTGATAAATTTTTTCCTTTCCTTTTAGTCGAGCATTTTCTACTTATCATACATACGTCAATTACAGCGAACCTCAACCTATCTAAAGCAGAGCAGCTTATTTGCGAAATCCAAGGGCGATAACTTGGGAATTCCGTTCTTATCTTACTTTGCTTTGTCCCTTCCACTGCCGGCCTAAACGCGCTTTGTTTTTACTATCTTTCTTCTACTGATCATAGAAGCTAGTGTGGGCAATTCTTGCTTGATCTTAGTACATAGAATCAAACTGATCATGGAACTTACCTTCACTGCTACATGAGTCGGATCCAGTTGGAACGGCAGTCGATATTGCTGGATCGGGCTGTCTCCCATTCTCAAAAAGACCTCCAGGGAACTTTATTTTAATTAGCATGAGATTGGTCTTGAAAGGGATGCTTATCCATCCATAAGTTTGTCATTGAAAGCTCTTTCCTTTGCGGCTGAACAAGGGTTTTCCACCTTCATTAAAG
Organism: Primulina huaijiensis; assembly: GCF_012295235.1. Classification (NCBI taxonomy): domain Eukaryota; kingdom Viridiplantae; phylum Streptophyta; class Magnoliopsida; order Lamiales; family Gesneriaceae; genus Primulina; species Primulina huaijiensis. The sequence continues at coordinate 13,103,885 of NC_133323.1, read as the reverse complement.
TGGATTATTATATTTATATCTCGATTTTACAGATAGAAGGAAATGTTCACGCTCGAAGATCAATCGGACCAAACTTTCCTTTCTATATATAATATATTTCTATTTTCGCGTGCCCTTGCTTTCCCGAATGTAGCTACCTCTTTTACTTGTAGCAGTAGGTAGTAGCTATCAGTTCCACCCGATGCGATTGTCCGGGACATATTTTATTTAGCAAAGTTTGTATACTACTAAAGAAAAGGGTTAGGGGTAGGTAGTTGAGGTCTAGGCCAGTCCTTTTCTTTTGCTCTTACATCTGTAAGTGTTTTTTCTGTTGATGCAGTAGGAATTGTCTAATCAAACTACGTATTATAACATCATACAGGAATGGTTGGGAGCGAAGGTGCGAAGCGAAAGCCAACCCGCGAGAAGAAGCAAGCTTGTCTCTTGAATTTCTCTTTTGAGTCAACTGTTCACTCAGGGGTAACGGTGAATAGGAACTCTGCTTTCTTATCGAACGGATATAGTAAGTGTGCCACGAGTGCTTCCCCTCTCTTTATTCTCACCCTTCCTCTACACAGCCCTTCACCTTTGAAAAGAAAAGGTAATACCCGTCATCAATTTAGAATCATGCAGCAAAACGGGGAGTGATGCTTCACGACCTTCATTCTTGTCGATAGTTGTGGGAACATCGAACTTTCGTAGAAGAGAACGCGGAGGACGTCTAATGGCAGGGCGTCTCCTCTTCCGTCTTCTCGTATTCTTAGTGGCTTCAACTTGTATGACCATGTTTGGAGAGATCTTGAGTCTTAGACATGGAACCTCTGACGTTGCTCACTAGGGATGTAGCGATACGTCTTCTTCATGGTCAGCCTGTGACCAGCTTCAATATTCTTATATAATTTTTCCGAGAAAACATTTGATCTGGAGGTGTAGGAGCAGGCTTTCGTAACTCCAACGTTGGAATAGAATTCATTTTGAATCTGCATAGAATGCTTCTGTCATCTGAAAGGCTTGGTATTTGCAAAAGATCCTCTGGGTTTCTCCTTCGGGAGTCTTGTACTTAAAACACTGATGCCATGTAGAGGGCACTACTTTGTGCTCGTGCATACAAGGACGTCCCAAAAGAACATTGGTTGAGGTGATAGCATCGATGACTTGAAATGTGACATAAGTCATCATATCTTCTATCATTAACCGTAATCGGATTGTTCCTAGGGCTTGTTGACCGATTGGACAACTTTCCTTGGCTATAATAGCTAATAGGCTAGCTTCCTTGCTTGCATCCCTTTGATTGCTTAGTCTCTCCTCCTTGCTGCACTCTTCTGGTACAAAAGACTAGACTAATATTTATATATAAAAGAGTTATGTCTTTCTTCTATCAAGTAAGTAAAATAGTTGATCGAGAAAGCTCCGCCCATTATGGCTTAGCCAAGAGTCGACCGAAATGGTCCCGCGAAGCCGGTCACCGGTAGCCGAACCACTCCTCTCCTTTCATTCGAGCTACTTTGTTCCTTGATTCCCCTTGAAAGAACTAAAGGGAGATAACTTTAATCAATTTCAACATCTTTATAGATTAGGAGACTTTATGCTTAACACATGCAAGTCGAACAATATTTCTACATATATGAATGAGGAACGAGATGGAAGAACCGATCTAACATAGACAGACTGGATTCAAGTGGGAAGTATTTACCCTACGAGCGAAGGAAAATAAATGCTTTTTTTCAAGCAGGAAGGAAGAAACTTCACTGCAGGGTAAGGCTAGCAGGACAGTTCACTGCTCAAGGGAAGAAGGATCTCGGGATTAAACCCGTTGTGATGAATTAGTCCTCCTACTCAAAGTCGTCATCAACCACTTTCCGTCTTGGATCTGAGTTAACAGCATTCTCATTTTCTTATCACTACGCTGTCTGTGAAGAAAGAAGCTAGGCAGCTTTCGCCGTATTGCCACCTTGGGTTTGAGAGTCTTTACCTGATACCCAACCATTTAGGTGTAGGTGTAAAATAGAGGTTTAAAGGTCTCTAGCAGCCTCTAAGCCCATTTAACTCTTTTTCTACAATCACTGGCGTAACATAATTGGCAGATGCCTTTGCTGTGGATTCGTCTGGTCATTGAGATTCGCTCCCATTCGAAACCAGGCAGAAAGACTTTCTACCCATCATCTCGTCCGAAGGCCGAACTTTATTACTATACAAACACAAAAACAATGTGACCGTTTGCAGATTCTGCCTCGCTGAGTGGTTTTGTATCACAGTAGTCTTCTAGCCCCGATGCCTATCCTCAAAGGAATAAGGCAGGCCGAAGTGATAAACTGATCCATTGACCCTTTCTTTTTCGGAGTTTGGGTCTATTACCAGGTATAACAAACGGTGACGAACCAATTCATTCCTCTTTTCGCTTCCGTTACAACCGGGGGTCTTCCGCTTGAGTTGTGTCGCAGCATATACTTCCCCGCCCTAACACAAGAAAATAAGTGCACTTCCTAACGATTCTAATCAGGTTTTTATTCCTATTGTTATTGATAGAGATTCAAGTGCGTAAAACACCTCTTCAAGAGAAGACCTTAAGTAGCTGGATTCTCTCAGAAGCTATTTACGCGCTTTCAGACCTTCAGATCCTTCGCTATAGAATCAATCTATCGGTCTGGGTCCTACCTTGAAATAGGTAGTTTTCTCGCTAACGCTAGGAGCTTTGGCCCACCCATTAACAAGCAAGAAAGTCGAAACAAGAAGATCTCAGCTAGCAGCTGAGTCTCCCCCACAAGCTTATTCAGCGGATTTATCGCCGGAAAGGTGCTTTAGCACATGTTCTTAGGGCCGATACCTGGATAACCTTAGTTCAGATGGAAATAGATATCCTCTAAGAGCCCTTGACTGCCATACTTACTGTAAAAATTCCTCTTTTACAGAGGTTCCTGTTGGGCTCGTTGTGTCAGTAAACACAAAACAAGAAGCATCGTTAGCAGCAATTGGTGAAGTCTTTTAACCACTTTCACTTTCTGCCCCAGGCAAATCCTTTAGGTCCGGTTTCGGTCCATCTATAGAAGATGCCATTGCCAGGCTATTTCCCACATTCCTTGCATGCAGATTGATCTCTCGGGTAGCTGCCTATAGTGCCTATGTTTGACGAAATCCAAACTGAATGAACTGATGGGCAACCCAAAGCTCCTGCCTCTGATCTTGTTGTTTAGGCTTCAATCCGTTAGACGATCGGAGTGCTAAAACACCTAAGAAGGGTAGATTCGCTCAGAGGCTAATGTCTGCCTATATAAACTCATTTTCATACTTTGACTTTAGGTATGTATGTAACTACGTTAAACAGTGCCTTTTAAAACCTTTGGGCGATGCGCGTTTTGCGGCGTCTCCCAAATGATGGTACCTACAATCAGACTGCCCCGCTTAAATATGTTCTCAACGGTGGAGATGTCACGAGCTACGATTTATCGTCAGCTACAGACCGCTTCCCTTCGGTCGTTCTTTTCCACGTGATGGCAGAGCTGTTTGGGGAGGAAGTTGCCTCAGCAACTGTCGTTGCTTTTTGTCGACGTCGTGTTTCACTATTGGGCCACCACTGACACGTAAGAAGTATACGGCCAGATTTGCTGTTGGTCAACCTCTTGGGTATTACCTCTCCTGGAGCCTCTTCTCACTCACACATCATATAATTGTGTGGTGGGCGGCATTGCGGGCCGACCCGAATTGGCGTTGATGCGAACACGGATATGCACGTCCCAAGGAAAGCATGGGATCCCTTAGAGTTACCAGCGGGACCAATCACGAGGGGACGACTGAAGAAGTTTAAAGAGGCGTTGCAGGGGCTTATGAGCAAGGAAGAAGGACTTAAAAGCAAGGTGCAAAGTGCTGAAGGGTTCGAGATGCATGGAAATAAGTTTGGGAGCCAAAGAAACGATATTCAAGTGCTAAATCAAGAGGAGTCCAGATACAACGGCGCCCGAGAGGCCAAATCTTACCGCCCGAGCGCCAAACATACTGTCCAGGACATGAACTCATGAAGCAGCGGCGCCCGAGCGGTAAAATATTACCGCCCGAGCGCGACCTGTCCAGAAGACTCCGCGCCCGAGCGGTTGAATCTCGCGCTCGAGCGCGCCTTGTTCCGAGAAACATTATCTTTTCCTATTTTAGAGTTTTAATTAGTTAGGTAACTAGATTTATCATATCTTTTGATTTCTAGTCAATATATGGACGAAAAATTAAACACTTTTCAGATTATCATTGATATTTTATAAAAGTTTTTGAGTTTTCTCTCAACTTTTTCAAAGCTTTAGCTTTGTAAACAAAAATCAAACTTATCAAAGTTTTTAACTTTGTGGCGTTTGTCGAGCGTGCTTGTGCGGATTGTCTTAGACTTGTTCTTTGAAGGTTCGTCATAATTTTCGATTGTTTATCTCGTGATTTTTTGTTGCTAAACTTCTCATAGTTTAGAGGTGAAAATCACAACACACACACTTGATTCAAAAGATCGGGACAACACGAATTCCTTGTTCGATATTAAATTGAGGGCGCGATTCATATTTAATCGTGTTTTTTTTTATTCGTGCGTGGATTCACATCAGGTGTGGACCCTATCGAAACTATGTTATCCTCGGTGATAATGTTGTCATTGTGGATAGTACAGTTGCGAGAGAGTACGCACTGATCTTGCACGGCTTACAAGTGTTGGTTTCCGAAAAGAAATCCATACTTTCAGCACGCGGGGGTCTGGAGTTTGCCAAGAAGTTCATGTGCTGGGGTGCGAGGATTGACCTGTCTCCAGTGTCAATCCCTTCCCTCACTGCACTGAACACCTGTTCCGGTCTTCGAGCCTTTCAGGTCGACGAATTATTCCGCTCTTTCGATGGGAGTTCTTTTCCGTTTGTCTGGGGCTGGGTACAAAGTCTTAGGTAGACTCGCCTCTTCCCAACGCAAGGGATTTTCTTTTCTCCCCTGTCCGACCGTCCGCTGCAGACTTTGAATGGTGGTTGGGAGGTAATATGCCTATCAATCCCTATCAAAGAGGTCAGCTGTGGTGGTGGTTAGCAGATGAAACCCGTCCTCGTGAACCACAGATAGAATGTATTCTGGGGAACGAAGAGGATCAATTGTGCGATCCAGAACAAGAGTTCTTAGAGCGTACCTGCCTCCATGGTTGGATGCGGGTATGGTTGAAGGCGCTCTTGTCTCACGTTCGGATAGTTTCCAATATGTCCAACTCCCTCCTGTCCATGCTCGAACTGACTTTAGTGCAAAGTTCTCCATTTAGGGCCAATATCAATCATGAGATCCAACCCATACAAGTTCACTAGTTGTTGATGCCATTGCATTCGGCTTCAACATTGGATCTAGACCTTATTAAGTATTGCGGCCTACTTTTCAAGGGATAAAATGAAACTCTTTGGTGGATTTTCTATCAGAGAGAAAGCCTGCATTAATACCTTCCTTCAGCTTTCAGAGGTAGGGGCTGCATCTGAATAGGTCCTAAGTTGCCCGGAGCAAGGATCCTTTTGCCAATAAAAGAATGCCTTTTCTAGGGTTTTATATACCTGAAGATCTTTTTTAGTTCATCATAATGTAACTTCTGCAGAGATAGAATAACATACATTGACAACCAATCCCAGCAGAAGACATCTTAGTAGGACGAATCGGCTGTCTTTGACGTAGGCGAAGGCCATTGCCTCTGATAAGCCGAATGGCCTTGTACGACTAATTTGTCTTGTGGCGCCCACTAATCCAATAATGCGATCCGAGGATATAAGTAGGGTGGCTTTGGTGCCTCTATTTTGATCTATTGTCGAAGCAAAAAGAAAGGGTAACTGTTCTCGAATCAGAAATTCCACATCTGACTCAATCAAAAAGCATTTTAAAAACATCCCTTTCCCCTTTTGCCAACTTCAGCCTCTACTGAAGGAAAGGCAAGCAGAAATTGAACCCACTCTGGTCTTTTCACTCTAGGCTCACTACTTCTTTCTATACTCTCCCCAAGTATAAAGCTCTAGCTGCCCCTACTCCATTCCTTCATAAGACTCAGGAATGGTCGGGTCAATCAGGAACTACAAGAACTACCTCCAGGCTGTTTCCTTCTGGTCTTCGCCCAAAAGTCTCCAGCTCCTTTTAGTCCCAAGTGAGCTCCATAAGGACTTGTTTTGGTGTTGCTCAAGTGCGCTCGGATGTTATGATTTAAGTATTATCTTAAGTGATAGTCGAGATTGCCTTAACTTTATCTCTAGGAGGATGCCGAATTGGATGGTTGTATGCGGGAATTCGGTGAATGCTAGAGATACAGAGAAATCTGTCCTTTCTTAGGGAAAGTCAAGGCTACGAGAAGGCGGCTATCGCTCAATGAAAGTCCAGGAATACCTTCTATATTTAGCATACTTGTCGGGGAACTGGGAGAGGTCTTCATGCCACGGCTACTAACCTCTCGGCCAAAAAGTTGATGTCTAAATACTGATAGGATTCCATCCATAGGTGCTTTATTTAACTCTATAGTAGCGAAAAGACTGGTGGAATGGATACTGCATAGGGCCCTTGCATGAGTTTATGGTGGGCTCAGTCCATGTATGGGGATGCTCTATACATGTAGAAGTAAGGGATGTGACGATCAGAAACATTGGCTCCATACGGATAGATTTAGGGTTCGGGAGATGTTTTATTCTTGTTTTATAGGCCAGGGAGAGGATAGAATAGGCACGGATAATATTTGTTAATTTTGCTGCAATTAGATCGGGTAGCGCTCCTCACCCGAGGAGCACCCCCCTTGTTCCTTTAGCTTCAATTTTTAGCACAATTGTTTAGTCGCCTTGACTTGAACCCAAGCCCGAACAAGAAAAAATTGAAGCTCCCAAAACCCTATCCAGTGGTGAATTGAATTGAGAATCACCCTCGTCCATACGAGATTGTGTATATGGTCAGGGCCTAATATTCTAAGTACTTAAATACCCTTTCTTATAGCTCTTAGAGCCTCTTTAAAGCCTCATTAAGATACCTTTAAGGATAAGGATAGAGCTCCATAACATCTTAATTCAGCAGCTACAGGGCTCATTAGCTCCTTTAACTTATAACTCATTAAGGAGCAGTAGAGCCTTACTGCATTCCTTCAATCAGGAATTTCCAGGTTGGCTGCTACACTCGTCGTTTAGACTACGTGGAAGTGCTTCTCATTAAGAATATGCAAAGATAAAGGTTAGCTTTCTTATGTTCCATCCTGTCACGTACCGTACATTTCTACTTAAAATTTGCGAAAGAATTAAAAATTTTCTTAAATAAAAAGTGAACATAAAAAAAAATTCGATAAAAGAAGTAAAACTAAACGTCTCTCAAGTTGTTGCAATAAAAGATTTGAAATTCAAAATTTGACATAAGAAATAAATGTTTTCATAAAACTTAAAACATGGCGCTCCTCGGTTTTGGCCTCCCGCTCAGTCCAAGCCTGCTCCTTGGTCCCCACCTCTAGCCTCCTCATAAACATACTCACCTGCATCGATCAAGTCTAGTGAGTCTAAAGACTCAACACATATAAACTGGAAGTAACGAATAATACGTAATAAAACCACATGCAACTTCAAAATAGAGCTTACATACTTAAAACTTGAACTTGCATATCAAAAGCTTGAACATATGTACATACTTACATAGACGTGCCATCAACATAAAACTTTTCTTAAACATGCTTGCATACTTGAACATACTAGAACATACATAACTTCATCATTTTGCGTAGAGGCATGTTTCAAAGCAAGTGACCCATAACATAACCGCCTGATCAGGCTAACCACAGTACTGGGATGACAGGGACGTATCCACTGCCACATACATGAGATCCCCGTTCATAATTTAACGGGTTTATTGGTCCACGTTCATAATTTAACGCTTTCCAATCTCGATCTAAACCCGTTCATGATTTAACGGGCGGATTGGTCCCCGTTCATAATTTAACGCTTTCCAATCCTAAACATAATTTGGTGACAAGACAATTAGCATACCTCAAAAACTTGAAAATATTTTCTTTGCACGTCGAACATACTTACTCGGCGTTGAGGGATTCGTTGGACTTCGACTGGGGCTGTTTCCGCACTTACTAACATGAATTCCAATGCTTAATCTTGCATAACTTAGACGTAAATATCATGCTTACTTACGAGCTCGATCAATTCCTTAGGATGTTCTAAAATTCCCATGACTCGACCTTGTAAATCATTGTACTAAACCATGACATCAAACCTGAAAGCATACTATAAAATTTTCCCAAAAAGACAAGCACACGGGACCCCGTTCCCAGGTCCGGCTCCGGGTCCGTATCCGTGCGGTGAAGTGTGTCGTGAAGAAAAGGGAAGGCACGGACCCCGTGCCTAGGTCCAGGTAGGGGTCCGTGTAGACTCTGTAAATTGACCCTTCGAATAAGAACAAAGGCACGGACCCCGTGCTCTGGTCCGTGTGGGGGTCCGTGTACCCTCGGTAGCGAAAACCCACGAATTTTTCTGTGCAAGAATTTCTTAATGTTCTAAACTCGGTTGCACGGACTATGAATCGACACCCCGAGACCCATCTTAGCATGCTACTCCATTGATAACATTGGTACAAACAACTCAAAACAACGACGTTCAACCTATGAAACAATGCAACTCAAAACATGGAGATTGACATCAAATTGTTTCCTACGACTTCTAGTGAATTCAAGTGCCTATCGACACTAACCGGTAACCCAAATAACAACTCAACATCATACTAAGCACACCTAAACGTAGCAACGATTGCCCGTCGATCTCCAACGAAGCCTGCAACAATAAAATTTCAAGAACGCATCAATACATAATTTTTTTTTTGAAAAACGCAGTTTGAGCAGTCCTACGAAAAACTCCATATCTCACTCAATTTTCGTCCAAAAATTTTGAATCTTATATCAAATCAAAGGTATCAAAAAGTTCTACGATTTTTGTGTTAAAAGTTTTCTCAGAATCACGACCAAAAATCACAGTATTTCAAAATAGAGTAAAATTCGAGTTTTCAGTTCAAGGGATTTCTTTAAAACACATCAAATAATTTTTCTGCTCAAACTACTACATCTTATACACATGATTTCATATATAACACATCAAAATAAATACTATGACAAGATCGACGCAGGAAAAACAGATTATACGTGCCTTGTGATGATAAACTTTACCGAAACGGCTTTACCGAAGCGGAAACGGAGCGAGGGTTGATCCGGGACGATCGTGCAACAATTTTCTTGCAACAAAACTCACGAAAAATTGCTGGAGAAATAAAAGGAGAGGGGCGGCTGCTGAAGGTTCTTAGAACCCTAAAATTTTTGCTCTCAAAATAAAACTGAAGAATTAAAGTGAATGTGTATATGTGTGTTGGCGTGTAAGTGTGTGTGCGTGTGTTAGGTGTGTGTAAAAGTGTGAATGTGTGAGTTTAGTGGTTAATTAGGGGAATTAAATGACTAAATTAATAATTTAAAAATGTTAAATAAAAGCTAATCCACACTAACTTTTACAAATCTCCTAATTAAAAATAACATTGACAATGACTAAACTATAAAAGTTTTAAAATCATAAAATCACTAAATAAATAATTTAGGATTTAAAAATGTTTAAACTAAATAAATTATTTAAAATGCCACAAACACCACTTAAAATAAAATACCGCAATAAAATTTTGCCAAAAATCGTCACCGGTCTTTTCCTCTATCCCGCATCGAATATCGCCTGGAACATGAAACTCGAAAAACATTTTAACGTGCATCATATAACATAAGTAATTTAAAATAATGCATTTATATAAATTAGGCATGGTACAAAATCAATTAATCAAATGATTTAACAATTAAATAAATGAATGGGTTGTACGTGTACAGAATTTGGGCACTACAGTTCCTCCCCCACTTATATAAAAATTTCGTCCTCGAAATTAAATCTTACCGAACAACTCTGGATAGCGACTTCTCATATCAGCTTCGGACTCCCAAGTGGCCTCTTCTACTAATTGATTAAGCCACCGGAGTTTGACCAGCTTAGTCGTCTTGTTCCGAAGTCTACGCTCCTGTCTGTCTAGGATTTGGATAGGTCTCTATTCGTAAGACAGGTCTGGAGCCAACTGCAACGGCTCAAAACTCAGAACATGCGAAGGATTAGCTAGGTACTTCCTCAGCATTGAGACGTGGAACACATTGTGTACCCCGGCCAGATTCGGCGGAAGGGCAACACGATACGCTAGTGTCCCAACTCTGTCAAGAATTTCGAATGGTCCAATAAATCTCGGACTCAGCTTGCCTCTTTTCCCAAATCTCATAACTCCCTTCATGGGTGCTATCTTTATAAAAACGTGGTCATGATGCGAACACGAGCGGTCAAGCTCCAAGGAAAGCATGGGATCCTTTGCAGTTGTCGGAGGGACCAGTAACGAGGGGACGACTAAAGAAGTTCAAGGAGGCACTACAGGGAGTCATGAGCAAGCATTAAGGGGTCGTGATGCATGGGAGCACGTTTGGAAACCAAAGGAATAAGGGAGTCGCATTGTTGAATACGGCCGAGACTACACGGATGTCTACACGGACCTGCACACGGGGTCCGTGCCCTTTACAGCCGAGGAAGAAGAATTTGCGTGCCGACACGGATCCGAGCACAGGCCAGTACACGGGGTCCGTGTCCTAATACAGTGCGTAAACGGACCCGTACACGGAGGTGGACACGGGGTCCGTGCTCTTTGTTTCCAGCTGAAGTTGATTCTCCCGAGCGAACACGGACCAGTACACGGAGGTTAACACGGGGTCCGTGTCCTGTGTTTTCTGCGCGGATTTGTTTCCTTTCTAGAGTTTTAATTTTTTTGTAGACTAGATTTGAGATATCTTTTGTTTATTAAAACATGTTTGAACGAAAAATTAACAGACAATTGAGATATTATTGAGTTCATACAATAGTTTTGAGTTTTTCTCTCAAACTTTTTCAAAGCTTTGCTTTGTAATCAAAATCAAACTTATCAAAGTTTTAACTTTGTGGCGTTTGTCGGTTGCTCTTGTGCGGATTGTCAAGGGCTTGTTCTTTGAAGGTTCTTTATAATTTCGGTTGTTTATTTTCCGTGATTATTTGTTGCTAAACTTTTCATAGTTTAGAGGTGAAAATCATACACATACTTGATTCAAAAGGTCGGGACAACATATCGATCCTTGATCGTTATTGAATAGAGGGCGCGATTCGATTTTAATCGTGTTTGCTATTTATTCGTACGAGGATTCGTATCATTTGGTATCAGAGCTTTTGGTTAATTGAATTCAAGTAAGTTTATCCTTCGTTCTCTTATCAGATCTAATTATCCTTTAGTTCCGCTTTCAAATCTGTTTGGTTATATCATTCTTCGTCGTTCGTGAATCTGTGATACACGAAATTTGGTGTCTTATTTATTTTCTTTGAATTTTCGAAATTCTTAGAGCAAAAAAAAAACAAAAGAAAAAAAAAGAATAACAAAAATCCGAAAATTCACCAGTATTCCTTATTGGTATTTTGTTCTATTTTATTTATAGAGTCATATTAAATTGTCTCTCATAGTCAAACAAAAAAAAATTATACCTTCAAATTTCTTGTCTACGCAGTCCAAGTGAGTCGATCACATTTGTTCACAAGTTGAACTTGATTGTTTGATATACGGAAATACAAAGCTTGAGCACCTTGAGGGAACCCTCGAATTTGAGTGAAAATACTTGAGTGCGAGTAAATTTTCTTTGGAGTGAACGGTGAGTATTTGTTGTGAGCAAAAAAAATTAGAGAGGAGTGACGAGCGACTTTCTTTGGAGTGACCGTGAGCATTTGGGTGAGGAACATATTGTTTTCTACTAACGTGTTCTTGCAGGTACAAACTGAAATTAAATGGAGAGGGAGGTAGGAGATAGTTCGAACCCGGGGTTATCTAAAGTACAAATGGAGGCGTTATTTGGGCATTTTAGTAGGATGATGAGAACCGAGTTAGAGCCATTACATGAGCGGTTGGATAGGCTTGAAGTTAGTACTAGTGGAGATAAATCTAAGCCTAAAAATATGGGTAGGGGAGAAGAAGAGGAAGAGTATGATTTGGGAGGAGATGAGGAGAGCCAAAACGAAAATTGGGGTAGGATTGGAAGAGGTAGAGGATTTGGTAGAGGGAAAAGAGAGGCCGTAAGGGGTAGATATGATGGGAATAGGGAGGATGGAAACATGGGTAGTATTAAGATGAAAATTCCATCGTTCCATGGGAAATCTGACCCGGAGGCATACTTAGAGTGGGAAAAGAGGGTAGAGTTTGTGTTTGAATGTCACCACTACTCCGAGCAAAAGAAGGTTAGGTTGGCGGTGGTGGAATTTCTAGACTATGCTCTCATTTGGTGGGATCAACTAGTGACCACTAGGAGGAGGTATAATGAGAATCCCATTGAAACTTGGGATGAGATGAAGAGGGTCATGAGGAAAAGGTTTGTGCCCAACCACTACTATAGGGAGATGTTTAAGAGACTACAAACTTTGAGGCAAGGGGTGAAGAGTGTTGAGGACTACTATAAGGAGATGGAAGTAGTCATGATTAGGGCCAATATTGAGGAAGATAATGAGGCGACCATGGCACGTTTTCTTTGTGGTTTGAACAGGGAAATCCAAGATCAAGTTGAGCTTCGGCACTACTTGGATCTAGACGAGATGGTGCAAATGGCCATAAAAGTGGAGCAACAACTCAAAAGGCGTGGAGTTGGCCGCACCAATCCAACTGGGGGTTCATCATCTTCATGGCGATCAAATGTGGTGAAACGTGAGGAGAACAAGGCGGTGTCCAAGCCCAAATTTGAGACCAAACAAGAGGCGCCTAAACAAGGAGTGCAAGGTAAATATGAAACTCATTCTAATCGATCTAGAGATGTTAAATGTTTTAGGTGTCAAGGGTTAGGTCATATTGCAAGTGAATTCCCTAATAAAAGGGTAATGATTCTAAATGACTATGGTGAGTATGAGTCTCATAGTGAGGGTGATGATGATGAGAAGCCTGCATTAGAGGATCCTGACGAGGGTTATGAGGCAGTTGTAGGTGAAGCACTAGTGACTAGGCGAATTATGAGTGCCCAAGTCAAGGAAGAGGAGACTAACCAAAGAGAGAACTTGTTCCATACTAGGTGTTTTGTGAATCAAAAGGTTTGCAATTTAATCATAGATGGGGGAGTTGTACTAATGTGACTAGTGTTGAAATGGTGGAGAAATTGGGGTTACCTACATTAAAGCACCCTCCACCATATAGGCTTCAAGGGTTGAATGATTGTGCGGAAGTGAAGGTTAACAGACAAGTGTTAGTTCCTTTTTCTATTGGGAAATATGTGGATGAGGTCTTGTGTGATGTGGTACCGATGCATGCTTGTCATATCTTATTGGGTAGACCGTGGCAATATGATAGGCGAGTGACACATGATGGGTACAAGAATAGGTATTCATTTGTATTGAAGAAGGAATCCATTGTATTACTTCCTTTGTCGCCAAAGCAAGTGTTGGAGGACCATTTGAAAAAAAAGAAGAGAGATGAGGCAGAAAAAAAGAGTGAACTAAAAAGTGAGATGGCCTTTGAGAATAAAAATGAAATGGCTGAAAAAAAGAGTGATCAAAGGAGTGAGACGGCCATACAAGAGAGAAATGAGAGAAAAGAAAATGAGAGGAAAGAAAATGAGAGGAAAGAGGCCAAAAAGAAATCATATATGGCCCAAAAAGGTGAGTTGAAACAATTGATGCACACATATGAACCACTTGTGTTGATTGTTCATAAGGAGATCCTCCTTAACACAAGTGATATAGCCGGGTCTCTTCCGAGCGTTGTTGTTTCACTTTTGCAGGAATTTTCTTTTGTATTTCCGGAGGAGTTACCTCAAGGCTTACCACCATTGAGGGGAATCGAGCACCAAATAGATTTCGTGCCTGGGAGTGCATTGCCAAATCGTCCCGCCTATAGGAGCAATCCGGAGGAGACTAAGGAGCTTCAACGGCAGGTAAGTGAGTTGTTAGAGAGGGGTTTTGTGCGTGAGTCTATGTCCCCTTGTGCTGTCCCTGTTTTATTAGTTCCTAAGAAAGATGGTTCATGGCGTATGTGTGTGGATTGTAGGGCAATCAATAACATAACCATTAAGTATAGGCATCCCATACCTAGACTAGATGATATGTTAGATGAATTGCATGGTGCATGTGTCTTTAGTAAAATTGACTTGAAGAGTGGTTATCACCAAATTAGGATGAGGGAAGGTGATGAGTGGAAAACTTCTTTTAAAACCAAATACGGGTTATATGAGTGGATGGTAATGCCATTTGGCTTAACTAACGCTCCTAGCACCTTTATGAGGTTAATGAATCATGTTTTGCGTGCACACATAGGAAAGTTTGTTGTTGTTTATTTTGATGATATCCTAGTGTATAGCAAAAACTTGGATGAGCATGTTAATCACTTGAGGCTTGTGCTAATCACACTAAGGGCTGAAAATTTGTATGCAAACTTAAAGAAATTTGATTTTTGTACAAGCAAACTTGTCTTTCTTGGTTTTGTGGTAAGTTCACAGGGTATACAAGTTGATGAAGACGAGGTAAGTGCCATTCGAGATTGGCCAACGCCTACTACTGTTGGTCAAGTTCGAAGTTTTCATGGTCTTGCAAGCTTCTATAGGAGGTTTGTAAAAGATTTTAGCACACTGGCAGCATCAATGACGGCGGTGATCAAGAAAAACGTTCCATTCCATTGGGGCGATGAGCAAGAGAAGTCTTTTAATCTTCTTAAGCAAAAGTTAATTAATGCTCCTTTACTTGTTTTACCTGATTTTGCTAATACTTTTGAGATTGAATGTGATGCTTCAGGTGTAGGTATTGGTGGTGTGTTGATGCAGGGAGGACGGCTGGTGGCGTACTTTAGTGAGAAGCTCAATGGAGCAGCGCTGAACTATCCCACGCATGATAAAGAGTTCTACGCACTTGTGAGGACTCTAGAGACATGGCAGCACTACTTGAGGCCTAAGGAGTTTGTGATTCATACGGATCATGAGTCACTAAAGCACCTCAAGGGGCAACAAAAGCTGAACAAGCGGCATGCAAAGTGGGTGGCATTTATAGAGACATTCCCCTACATCATCAAGTACAAACAAGGTAAGGAAAATGTAGTGGCCGACGCACTATCACGGAGGTACGTACTAATCTCTACCTTGGAATCAAAAATTTTGGGATTTGAGCATGTGAAAGAATTATATGTACTAGATGAGGATTTTAAAGGTGTGTTTGAAACATGTATGCATGGTCCACATGATAAATTTTATTTGCATCATGGTTTCTTATTTAGAGAAGATAAGTTGTGCATCCCTAAATCTTCAATTCGTGAATTACTTGTTAGGGAGAAACATGGGAGTGGTTTAATGGGACATTTTGGTGTGGCTAAAACTTTAAGTGCATTGCATGAACATTTCTATTGGCCACATATGAAACGTGATGTTGAGCGTGTTTGTGAAAAGTGCATAAATTGTAGGCAAGCTAAGTCTAAGACACAACCACATGGATTGTATACACCACTTCCTGTTCCTAGTGAGCCTTGGATTGACATTTCTATGAACTTTATTTTGGGGTTGACTAGGACTAAGAAGGGGAGGGATTCAATATTTGTTGTTGTTGATAGATTCTCTAAAATGACACATTTTATAGCTTGTCATAAAACTGATGATGCTTCAAACATTGCGGATTTGTTCTTTAGAGAAGTCGTTAGGTTGCATGGCATGCCTAGGACTATTGTGTCTGATCGTGATGTTAAATTCTTGAGTTACTTTTGGAAAACATTGTGGCCTAAACTTGGCACTAAATTGTTGTTTTCTACTACTTGTCATCCTCAAACGGATGGACAAACTGAAGTTGTCAATAGGACATTAGGAACACTTTTGCGTGCTATTCTTAAAAAGAACTTGAAGAATTGGGAATATTGTTTGCCATTTGTTGAGATTGCTTATAATCGTAGCGTGCATTCTACTACAAATTATTCGCCCTTTGAAATTGTATATGGTTTTAATCCTTTGACTCCGTTGGATTTGATGTCTTTGCCTGTGAGTGAAAGGTTAAACATGGATGGCAAAAAGAAGGCTGAATTTGTTAGGGGTTTGCATGAAAAGGCCAAGGCCAACATCGATAAGAGAAATGAGCAATATGCCAAGCAAGCCAACAAAGGGAAGAAGAAGGTGATATTTGAGAAAGGAGATTGGGTGTGGCTACACTTGAGGAAGAAAATGTTTCCTGAGAAGCGACGTTCGAAGCTATTACCCAGGGGTGATGGACCATTCCAAGTTCTTGAGAGGATCAATGACAACGCCTACAAACTCGACCTACCAGGTGAGTACAATGTGAGTTCCACTTTCAATGTTAGTGATTTGTCGTTGTTTGATGTAGGTGATGAGCAAGATTTGAGGACAAATCCTTTTCAAGAAGAGGAGGATGATGCGAACACGGGCGGTCAAGCTCCAAGGAAAGCATGGGATCCTTTGCAGTTGCCGGAGGGACCAGTAACGAGAGGACGACTAAAGAAGTTCAAGGAGGCACTACAGGGAGTCATGAGCAAGCATGAAGGGGTCGTGATGCATGGGAGCACGTTTGGAGACCAAAGGAATATTATTCAAGCATTGTTGAATACGGCCGAGACTACACGGATGTCTACACGGACCTGCACACGGGGTCCGTGCCCTTTACAGCCGAGGAAGAAGAATTTACGTGCCGACAATGATCCGAGCACGGGCCAGTACACGGGGTCCGTGTCCTAATACAGTGCGTAAACGGGCCCGTACACGGAGGTGGACACGGGGTCCGTGCTCCTTGTTTCCAGCTGAAGTTGATTCTCCCGAGCGAACACGGAGCCGTACAAGGAGGTCAACACGGGGACCGTGTCCTGTGTTTTCTGCGCGGATTTGTTTCCTTTCTAGAGTTTTAATTTTTTTGGAGACTAGATTTGAGATATCTTTTGTTTATTATAACTTGTTTGAACGAAGAATTAACAGACAATTGAGATATTATTGAGTTTATACAATAGTTTTGAGTTTTTCTCTCAAACTTTTTCAAAGTTTTGCTTTGTAATCAAAATCAAACTTATCAAAATTTTAACTTTGTGGCGTTTGTCGGTCGTTCTTGTGCGGATTGTCAAGGGCTTGTTCTTTGAAGGTTCGTTATAATTTCGGTTGTTTATTTTCTGTGATTATTTGTTGCTAAACTTTTCATAGTTTAGAGGTGAAAATCACACACACACTTGATTCAAAAGGTCGGGACAACACATCGATCCTTGCTCGTTATTGAATAGAGGGCGCGATTCGATTTTAATCGAGTTTGCTATTTATTCGTACGAGGATTCGTATCAGGTCACCTACGGCAAACTCGAGATCTCCCCTCCTTTTATCAGCATAACTATTCTGACGGCTCTGGGCGGTCTTCATTCTTTCTCGAATCTTGACCACCACATCTGCAGTCTGCTGAACTATCTCTGGCCCAAGCTCTGCTCTCTCCCCGACTTCATCCCAATGAATCAGCGATCTGCACTTCCTTTCATAAAATGCCTCATAGGGAGTCATACCTATAGATGCTTGGTAACTGTTGTTGTATGTAAACTCCACTAGAGGTAGCTTAGATTCCCAAGTCCCTTGAAAATCGATCATACAGGCTCGCAATAAGTCCTCCAAAATCTGAATCACTCGCTCAGACTGGCCATCTGTCTGCGGGTGAAAAGCTGTACTGAATAGCAACTTTGTCCCCATGGCTGCATGCAAACTCTTCCAAAAGGATGAAGTAAACCTCGGGTCCCTGTCAGACACAATAGTAACTGGGATTCCATGCAATCGAATGATCTCCCTGATATAAAGCTCCGCATACTACGTCATGGAGAAAGTCGTCTTCACTGGCAAAAAATGTGCCGACTTAGTGAGTCGATCCACTATCACCCAAATAGAATTCGATCCTCTGACTGACCTCGGCAAACCAACCACAAAGTCCATTGTAACATTCTCCCATTTCTACTCTGGGATGGGGAGTGGCTTAAGCATTCCTGCTGGCCTCTGATGCTCTGCCTTCACCTGCTGGCAAGTGAGGCATTGAGACACAAATTTGCGGATGTCTCTCTTCATCCCTGGCCACCAATACAAGATCTGCAAGTCCTTGTACATCTTGGTACCTCCTGGGTGGATTGAATACGGAGATGCATGTGCCTCTGTCAGAATATCCTGTCTGATCGAATTAACACTAGGCACCCACACTCTACCTCTGTATTTCACAATGCCATCTGAAACTGTGTAAAGTACACTGCCCTTAGCTTCATCCTTCAGCCTCCACTTCTGTAATTGCTCATCTGAAGACTGACCTGCTCGGATATGGTCTAGCAAAGAAGATTGGACTGTCAGATTAGACAGCCGCGGAGCTTTGCCCTTGCGATAAATCTCTAGACCAAACTTCTGAATCTCGGACTGAAGAGGTCTCTGCACTGACAACTGTGCTATAACTGCGACTTTTCTGCTCAGGACGTCTGCCACATCGTTAGCCTTTCCCGGATGGTAGCTAATTTCGCAGTCGTAGTCTTTCACTAACTCCAACCATCGCCTCTGCCTCATATTTAGTTGATACGATCCCGCCCACGATATCTTTGATTTGTCCCGATCTTTGAAACAAGTAATTGATAGGTGTGATAATCGCCTCTAGATCACGCGGTCTAGCAACAACTAATCAACGAAAGAACAATCGCGTACAAGAAAACCTCCAAAGAACCCGTCCTTGGCAACCCTCGTGATCTTCGATTGACAAACGCCACAAAAGATAAATCTTTTGATAAGTTTGATTTGATACGACGCAAAAGTGATAACGAAACTTAAGCTTGTTTTTGAGAGAATTCTCAAAGAAAAGTTTTATAAACTCAATAATAAACTGAATTAATGTTTTACAATCCCAAAATTCGTCAATATATTGACTACAAATCAAAAAGATACTCAAAATCAACTTACCAAGATAATTAAAACTCTAAATAAAGAAACAAATAATTTCCCGAATATGACTCGCGCTCGGGCGGTATAATTTTACCTGTCGAGCGCCGAAGGCTCTGGACTATTCGCACTCGGGCGGTAGAATGTGACCGCTCGGGCGCCGAGGGTTCTGGAAATTCTCTCCTTGGACAGTAAGTGTGGCGCTCGGGCGGTAATGTTTGGCTGCTAGGGCGCCGAAGCTGCTGGGCTCCTCTTCATTTATCACTTGAATAATGTTCCTTTGGCTCCCAAACTTATTCCCATGCATCATGAACCCTTCAGCACTTTGCACCTTGCTTGTAAGTCCTTCTTCCTTGCTCATAAGCCCATGTAACGCCTCTTAAAACTTCTTCAGTCGTCCCCTCGTGATTGGTCCCGCTGGTAACTCTAAGGGATCCCATGCTTTCCTTGGGACGTGAACATCCGTGTTCGCATCATCCTCCCCTTCTTGAAAAGGATTTGTCCTCAAATCCAGCTCGTCACCTACATTAAACAACGACAAGTCACTAACATTGAAAGTAGAACTCACGTGATACTCACCTGGTAGATCGAGTTTGTAGGCATTGTCATTGATCCTTTCAAGTACTTGGAATGGTCCATCACCCCTAGGTAATAGTTTAGAACGTCTCTTCTCGGGGAACCTTTCCTTCCTCAAGTGTAGCCACACCCAATCACCTTTCTCAAATATCACCTTCTTCTTTCCCTTGTTGGCTTGCTTTGTGTATCGTTCATTCTTCTTTTCAATATTAGCTTTGACCTTCTCATGCAAACTCCTAACAAATTCCGCCTTCTTTTTCCCATCCATGTTTAACCTTTCACTCACAGGTAAAGACATCAAATCTAACGGAGTCAAAGGGTTAAAACCATAAACAATTTCAAATGGCGAATAGTTCGTAGTAAAATGCACGCAACGATTATAAGCAAACTCAACAAATGGCAAACAATTTTCCCAATTCTTCAAGTTCTTTTTAAGAATAGCACGCAAAAGTGTTCCTAATGTCCTATTGACAACTTCAGTTTGCCCATCCGTTTGAGGATGACAAGTAGTAGAAAACAACAATTTTGTGCCAAGTTTAGCCCATAAAGTCTTCCAAAAGTAACTCAAGAATTTAACATCGCGATCAGAAACAATAGTCCTAGGCATGCCATGCAACCTAACGACTTCTCTAAAGAACACATCCGCAATGTTTGAAGCATCATCAGTTTTGTGACAAGCAATGAAATGTGCCATCTTAGAGAATCTATCAACAACAACAAATATTGAATCCCTCCCCTTCTTAGTCCTAGGCAACCCCAAAACAAAGTCCATAGAAATGTCAACCCAAGGCTCACTAGGAACAGGAAGTGGTGTATACAATCCATGTGGTTGTGTCCTAGACTTAGCTTGTCTACAAGTTATGCACTTATCACAAACACGCTCAACATCACGCTTCATGTGTGGCCAATAGAAATGTTCATGCAATGCACTTAAAGTTTTTGCCACACCAAAGTGTCCCATCAAACCACCCCCATGTGCCTCCCTAACAAGTAATTCGCGAATTGATGATTTAGGGATGCACAACCTATCTTCTCTAAACAAGAAACCATGATGCAAATAAAATTTGTCATGTGGACCATGCATACATGTTTCAAACACACTCTTAAAATCCTCATCTAGCACATACAACTCCTTGACATGCTCAAACCCCAATATCTTAGACTCCAAGGTAGAGAAAAGTATGTACCTTCGTGATAGTGCGTCGGCCACTACATTTTCCTTACCTTGTTTGTACTTGATTATGTAGGGGAATGTCTCTATGAATGCCACCCACTTGGCATGCCGCTTGTTCAGCTTTTGTTGCCCCTTAAGGTGCTTTAGAGACTCATGATCCGTATGAATCACAAACTCCTTAGGCCTTAAGTAGTGCTGCCACGTCTCTAGAGTCCTCACAAGTGCGTAGAACTCCTTATCATACGTGGGATAGTTCAGGGCGGCTCCATTGAGTTTCTCGCTAAAGTACGCCACGGGCCGTCCCCCTTGCATCAAAACTCCGCCGATACCTACGCCTGAAGCATCACATTCAATTTCAAACGTATTAGCAAAGTCAGGCAAAACAAGTAAAGGAGCATTAATTAATTTTTGCTTAATAGTATTAAAAGACTTCTCTTGCTCCTCGCCCCAATGGAATGGAACGTTCTTCTTGATCACCGCTGTCATGGGTGCTGCCAATGTGCTAAAATCCTTTACAAACCTCCTATAGAAGCTTGCAAGTCCATGAAAACTTCGGACTTGACCAACAGTAGTAGGCGATGGCCAATCTCGAATAGCACTTACCTTGTCCTCATCCACTTGTATCCCCTGTGAGCTTACCACAAAACCAAGGAAGACAAGTTTGCTTGTACAAAAATCACATTTCTTTAGGTTAGCATATAGATTTTCAGCCCTTAGTGTGATTAGCACAAGTTTCAAGTGATCAACATGCTCATCCAAGTCTTTGCTATATACTAGGATATCATCAAAGTAAACAACAACAAATTTCCCTATGTATGCACGCAAGACATGGTTCATTAACCTCATAAAGGTGCTAGGAGCGTTAGTTAAGCCAAATGGCATCACCATCCACTCATACAACCCGTACTTGGTTTTAAAAGCAGTTTTCCACTCATCACCTTCCCTCATCCTAATTTGGTGATAACCACTTTTCAAATCAATTTTGCTAAAGATACAAGCACCATGCAATTCATCTAACATATCATCTAGTCTAGGTATGGGATGCCTATACTTAATGGTGATGTTATTGATTGCCCTACAATCCACACACATACGCCATGAACCATCTTTCTTAGGAACTAACAAAACAGGCACAGCACAAGGGGACATGGACTCACGCACAAAACCCATATCTAACAACTCACTTACCTGTCGTTGAAGCTCCTTAGCCTCCTCCGGATTGCTCCTATAAGCCGGACGATTTGGTAATGCACTCCCGGGCACCAAATCAATTTGGTGCTCAATCCCCCTCAATGGTGGTAGCCCTTGAGGTAGCTCCTCCGGAAATATATCATCAAATTCCTGCAAAAGTGAAACAACAATGCTCGGAAGGGACCCGGCTATATCACTTGTGTTAAAGAGGATCTCTTTATAAAGAATCAACACAAGTGGTTCACGTGTGTGCATCAATTGCTTCAACTCACTCTTTTGGGCCATGTATGTTTTCTTTTTGGCCTCTTTCCTCTCATTTTCTTTTCCCTCATTTTCTTTCCTCTCCTTTTTCTTTTGTATGGCTATCTCACTTTTTTTGTCACTCTTTTTTTCAGCCATTTCATTTTTATCTTCAAAGGCCATCTCACTTTTTAATTCACTCTTTTTTTCGGCCTCATCTCTCCTCTTTTTTTTCAATTGGTCCTCCAACACTTGCTTTGGGGACAAAGGAAGTAAAACAATGGACTCCTTTTTCAACACAAATGAATACTTGTTCTTGAACCCATCATGTGTCACTCGCCTATCATATTGCCAAGGTCTACCCAACAAGATATGGCAAGCATGCATAGGTACCACATCACACAAGACCTCATCCACATACTTCCCAATAGAAAAAGGCACTAGCACTTGTTTTGTCACCTTCACTTCCGCACAATCATTCAACCATTGAAGCCTATATGGTTGAGGATGCTTTAATGTAGGTAAACCCAATTTCTCTACCATCTCACAACTAGCCACATTAGTACAACTCCCCCCATCTATGATTAAATTGCAAACCTTTTGATTTACAAAACATCTAGTATGGAATAAGTTTTCCCTTTGGTTAGTCTCCTCCTCCTTGACTTGGGCACTCATGATACGCCTAGTCACTAGTGCTTCTCCAACAACCGCCTCATAACCCTCGTCAGGATCCTCTAATGCAGGCATCTCATCATCATCATCACCCTCACTATGAGATTCATACTCACCATAGTCATTCAAGATCATCACCCTCTTATTAGGACATTCACTAGAAATATGACCCAACCCTTGACACCTAAAACATTTAGTATCTCTAGATCGATTAGAAGGAGTTTCAGATTTACCTTGCACTCCTTGCTTAGGTGCCTCTTGTTTGGTCTCAAATTTGGGCTTGCTCACCACCTTATTCTCCTCACGCTTCACCACATTTGATCGCCATGAAGATGATGAACCTCCGGTTTGATTGGTGCGGCCAACTCCACGCCTTTTGAGTTGTTGCTCCACTTTTATGGCCATTTGCACCATTTCGTCTAGATCCAAGTAGTGCCGAAGCTCAACTTGATCTTGGATTTCCCTGTTCAAACCACAAAGAAAACGAGCCATCGTCGCCTCATTATCTTCCTCAATATTAGCCCTAATCATGACTACTTCCATCTCCTTATAGTAGTCCTCAACACTCTTCACCCCTTGCCTTAAAGTTTGTAGCCTCTTAAACATCTCCCTATAGTAGTGGTTGGGCACAAACCTTTTTCTCATCACTCTCTTCATCTCATCCCAAGTTTCTATGGGCCTCTCATTGTACCTCCTCCTAGTGGTCACTAATTGATCCCACCAAATGAGAGCATAGTCTAAAAATTCAACCACCGCCAACCTCACCTTCTTTTGTTCGGAATAGTGGTGACACTCAAACACAAACTCTACCCTCTTTTCCCACTCTAAATATGCCTCCGGATCAGATTTACCATGGAACGAAGGGATTTTCATCTTAATACTACCCATATTACCATCTTCCCTATTCCCATCATATCTACCCCGAACGGCTTCTCTTCTACCTCTACCAATTCCTTTACCTCTTCCATTCCTACCCCAATTATCATTTTGGCTCTCCTCTTCTCCTCCAAAATCAAACTCTTCCTCTTCTTCTTCTCTACCCATATTTTTAGGATTTGATTTTTTTCCACCCGTACTAACCTCAAGCCTATCCAACCGCTCATGTAATGGCTCCATCTCAACCTTCAACATCCTACTAAAATGCCCAAATAACGCCTCCATTTGTACTTTAGATAACCCCGGGTTCGAACTATCTCCTACCTCCCTCTCCATTTAATTTCAGTTTGTACCTGCAAGAAAACGTTAGTAGAAAACAATATGTTCCTCACCCAAATGCTCACTGTCACTCCAAAGAAATTCACTCGCACTCGTCTTTTTTCCTCACCTCAAAACCTCACAAATCACTCCAATGAAAATTCGCTCCACTCAAATATTTTCACTCTAAGTGAGAATTCTCAAGGGGCGCTTAAGTCTCGTGGCTTCCACGTATCAAACTTAAGAGATCAATCCTGTGACGCTTGAAATTCGACTCACTTAGATCACACAAGAAAAAGCAACTTTGGAAATTGACTAAAATGCGACTAAATGACAAGGACAAACTCAACGCTGAAATATAAGCGCTAAAATTCAACAAACACCCTATTCAATTTTTTTTTTCTTTTTTTTTCGGGTGAACAGTAACTCCCGCGAATGAACAGTAACTCCGAATATGAACAGTACCGGAACAGTAAATCCGGCAGTGAACAGTAACCTCGAATTTTTTTTTTTTTTTAGATTCAACAAATACGTAGAAATCACTACACGAAAATCGGTATTGAAAATTCTACGAGGAATTGAACGGATACGCTTACTTGAATCAAAAACCAAAAGCTCTGATACCAATTGATACGATCCCGCCCACGAGATCTTTGATTTGTCCCGATCTTTGAAACAAGTAATTGATAGGTGTGATAATCGCCTCTAGATCACGCGGTCTAGCAACAACTAATCAACGAAAGAACAATCGCGTACAAGAGAACCTCCAAAGAACCCGTCCTTGGCAACCCTCGTGATATTCGATTGACAAACGCCACAAAAGATAAATCTTTTGATAAGTTTGATTTGATACGACGCAAAAGTTATAACGAAACTTAAGCTTGTTTTGAGAGAATTCTCAAAGAAAAGTTTTATAAACTCAATAATAATCTGAATTAATGTTTTACAATCCCAAAATTCGTCCATATATTGACTACAAATCAAAAAGATACTCAAAATCAAGTTACCAAGATAATTAAAACTCTAAATAAAGAAACAAATAATTTCCCGAATATGACTCGCGCTCGGGCGGTATAATTTGACCGCTCGAGCGCCGAAGGCTCTGGACTATTCGCGCTCGGGCGGTAGAATGTGACCGCTCGGGCGCCGAGTGTTCTGGAAATTCTCTCCTTGGACAGTAAGTGTGGCGCTCGGGCGGTAATGTTTGGCCGCTCGGGCGCCGAAGCTGCTGGGCTCCTCTTCATTTATCACTTGAATAATGTTCCTTTGGCTCCCAAACTTATTCCCATGCATCATGAACCCTTCAGCACTTTGCACCTTGCTTGTAAGTCCTTCTTCCTTGCTCATAAGCCCATGTAACGCCTCTTTAAACTTCTTCAGTCGTCCCCTCGTGATTGGTCCCGCTGGTAACTCTAAGGGATCCCATGCTTTCCTTGGGACTTGCACATCCGTGTTCGCATCATTAGTTCTTTTTGTGTGAAGAAGTATTTGAGACTCTTGTGATCTGTGAATATCTGGCATTTCTCGCCATACAAGTAGTGTCTCCAAATCTTCAACGCAAAGACTACTGCGGCTAATTCAAGATCGTGAGTCGGGTAGTTCTTCTCGTGCACTTTCAACTGCCTAGAAGCATAAGCTATAACCCGACCATGCTGCATCAATACTGCGCCTAAACCGAGCTTAGATGCATCGGTGTACAACACAAAGTCACCTTGCCCTGCTGGCATGGCTAACACCGGCGCTGAAATAAGAGCTTGCTTCAATGTATCAAAGCTCTTCTGACATTCATCACTCCACATGAATTTTGCATTCTTTTTCAGTGAAGTGAGTGGCACAGCTATCGAAGGAAATCCCTGAATAAATTTCCTGTAGTAGCCTGCTAGGCCTAGGAAACTGCGGATCTCTGAAGCATTATTCGGCTCGACCCATTCCTTAATGGCTGCTACCTTAGATGGATCTACCTCAATACCACTGCTAGACATTATATGCCCCAAAAACGCTACCTTCTCCAACCAAAACTCACACTTACTGAACATCGCAAATAACTTGCGACTCTGCAAGGTCTGTAAAACCGTCCTCAAATGTTGACTGTGCTACTTATGGCTCTTCGAGTAAATAAGGATATCGTCAATCAACACTATGACGAATTTATCAAGATAAGGTTATGCTCGGTTCATGAGGTCCATGAAAATTGATGGAGCATTCGTCAATCCAAACAGCATCACTATGAACTCGTAATGCCCATACCTGGTCCTGAAGGCTGTTTTGTGAACATCTGCATCTTTCACCTTCAGCTGATGATACCCCGATCGAAGATCTATCTTAGAGAACACTGAAGCTCCCTGAAACTGATCGAACAAGTCCTCGATCCTTGGAAGTGGGTATTTGTTCTTGATCGTTACCTTGTTCAGCTCTCGGTAATCGATACACAGCCTCTAACCAAAACTGATCTCTTCTGAATGTCGATCAAGACTCTGTTCTTTGTCAACCAGTCCATACCCAAGATAGTATCGAATTCCGGCATTGGCAAGACGATCAAGTCGGCATGCACTAGGTGGCCTTTCAGTTCCAGATCAATGTCCCTGACCACACTAGTATCTGATAATTCTTCCCCTGATGGGACTGTCACCGAGTAATTCACGTCGAGACCAATCATCTTGATATCCAAGTGACTGGCGAACGTCTCTGATGTGAAAGAATGGGTGGCTCCTGAGTCTATCAGGGCCTGAGTGGCTATTCTCTTAATAAAAATATTTCCTGAGGGACGTTAGCACAACACAAACTTATATCCCCAAAAATTCTAACATCAACCTCAAGCATAGTAGAAAATTACTATCCCAAATCACTCAAAAATATTACTAGCACCTTAACAATCCCAAATAAAATTCAAAACATGCAAGGCAAAAATAATACTGAGCTTAGCTAGAAAAGTTTACCGGTCAGCAAAGTCGTGTCTGGGTTTGCTTCTTATGCATGCATGGCGAACACTCCTCCTTGAGTTGGTTGCTTCCACTGTGGGCACTCGTTCAGCATGTGGTCACTGGCTCCACATTTGAAACACTTGCCCGATCCATATAAACATTGCCTTGGGTGCTGGCGATTGCACTTAGGACACACTGGGAAAACAACGGGCTTCTGAGGCGCCCCCTGCTGCTGAATCGGACGCTTGCCCTTAGGCAGTCCCTGATAAGGTTTTTTCCCTGGCGGCCCCTTTTAAGGCCTCTTATGCTGGGGTCGCTGATGCTACTGCTGCGGTGGTGCCTGATAGGGCCTCTTGCCCTGCCTGTCAGCCTCAATGTCCCGCTGATCTTGCTCTGCCGCCAAAGCTCTCGATACGGCAACTGAGTAAATAGCAGGACCAGCAACTCGAACGTCACGGCGCAAGACCGGCTGCAATCCATCCATAAAATGCCTCAACTTCTCCCGGGCATCATTAGCTATCAGGGGCACAAAGTAACACCCCCTCTCAAAATACCGGACGAAGTCTGCCACGCTGCTGTCTCCCTGTCGCAGCGACATGAACTCCCTAGTCAATCGGGAGCGTATTTCCTCAGTGAAGTACTTGGAGTAGAAAACCTCCTTAAAACCATCCCAAGTCAGTGTTCGCAAATTCACTGACACTGATGCACTCTCCCACCACCGTCTTGCATCCCCTGCTAGAAGGAATATGGCACACCTGATTTGGTCTGCATCTGCCAGCTCCATGAAATCAAAGATTACATCGATGGACTTAATCAATCCCTCAGCTATCATCGGATCAGTAATCCCCGAGAACTCCTTAGGATCCATCCTCCTAAACCTTTCATACACAGACTCTGGTCGGGGCCTCGCCTCTACATTAACTGCAGTCTGGTTCCCCGCAAACTGCGCGAAAAACTGCGTCATACCTGCAAGCATCTGTGCCTGCATATCTGGAGGTGGACGAGGAGGAGTGACCCTCTCCTCATCTCGATGCTCTCTGTTCTCGTCCCTAACTTCCCGGTTAATCACACGTCTGGGAGGCATACTGTTCCAACGATTTACCCAACACGTAAACCCAATATGCATGAATATAATAGCAATATCATAAGATGCACGAAATCTAAACTTAAAACATGGACATGCTGAAATCATGATTCAATGCTTACTACATACATAATGCAAAACTTTAAAACTTACAGACTCGAGGTGTGACTTCGTGAGCTTCTTGCGACTGGCAGTAGACGTAACCCTTTACAAGAACACCGCTCTGATACCAACTGTCACGTACCGTACTTTTTCTACTTAAAATTTGCGGAAGAATTATAAATTTTCTTAAATAAAAAGTGAACATATAAAAAAAATTGATAAAAGAAGTAAAACTGTACGTCTCTCAAGTTGTTGCAACAAAAGATTTGAAATTCAAAGTTTGACATAAGAAATAAAAGTTTTCATAAAACTTAAAACATGGCGGTCCTCGTGTTTAGGCTCCCGCTCAGTCCAAGCCCGGTCCTTGGTCCCCACCTCCAGCCTCCTCATAAACATCCTCACCTGCATCGATCAAGTCTAGTGAGTCCAAAGACTCAATGTAATGCTCGAAATGTAATTACTGTAATCAGAAGTGGGTTAATTAACAGTATTGAGATTGTAGGAGCTCAAGTGGAGAAGCCGGGCGTCAGTGCAATACAAGCCAAGAAGTTGGACAGAACCTGTGGCGCCCGAGCGGTAGAAAAGGACCGCCCGAGCGCCAGTGCACTACAAGTTTAGTATTCGGACAGAACATCTGGCGCCCGAGCGGTAGAAAATGATCGCCCAAGCGCCAGTGTTTAACCCATCTTGTACCCGGACAGAGTGTTCCGCGCCCGAGCGGTAAAGTTTGACCGCCCGAGCGCCGCCTGATTTTTAAGAAGACTAAGACAAGTGTCCTTCCCATGCAATAGATATTATCTAATCTTCATTTCCCTTTAGAATTGGCAAGAAAGAACCGAGAGATCCTCCTAGACAACCTCCAACTTCCTTGCATCATAGATTTGTGATTTGTGCAAGATCTGGCCGTCCGAGTTTGGTACTGCGTTTCTATCGTCAAAGGCTACACAAGGGCGTAAGCTTTATTATGTTCCAGCGTGGGTTAAAATTTATGTAGTGGAGGAATTATGATTTGATACATATTTTGTGTTATTGCGAGATTAGACATCGTAGAATCGAAAACGGATCGAAGAATAGATACCGTATGCAATTGTTATGATTTTCCAAACATATTGGTTGAAATATGCATATTTTGAGCATAGAAGTGTACAGATGTTTGGCATTGTGTTGGTGTTAGTATTGATTCTGAGTGGTTGATTGATATCTCATATTGTCTGAGTTGACGGGAATATCAATATTATACCGTTATGCCGTCGATATTGAATTAGATTGAGTATTGATCAGAACAGATCTGAGTTGAATTGAATATTGATATTATGCCTATTCACTATGTCATTTCAGATTGATATTGACAGCTTTGAATTTGAAACTTCGACAGAGCCAGAAATCGACGAAAGGAAGGTATAAATCAATGTTAACCGGGAGATTGACTTAAGTCAGATTGGACTTGAGTTTCCCTAAATCACATACTTTTATATTATTGGTTTAATACCTTTATATTGTTTGAATGAATATGCTTAGTTTATGGATTTATAGACAAGCAGAGAATAGCAGATAGCTATTGAGTGAGAGTCGGTGACAGAGGTGCCAGATTATGACAGAGTGATCATTGGCCCATTGCACATTGTCAGAGTAGGCATTGGCGGATATGCCAAGTCTATGGCGGATATGCCAAGACAATGGATATTTGATTTATATCGATATTGCTTAGGAGTGGATCGATTCATATCGCGGAAATTCGGTATGTAATAATATCCAGGAACCGGGATCCCTATATTAGAAATGAGTCATGTCTGAGATGACGAGTCAAAGAGTTTTATCTGTATTCACAAATGTGTCATAATTTATGATTTATGTTTGGTGATACATGGTTTATGCTTTTGTATATGATTTTATGCATTGCATGTATATATTGTTTATACTGGGATTATATTCTCACCGGAGTTATCCGTATGTTGTCTTGTTTGTATGTGTGCATGAAAACAGGTGGGACAGGATCAGGGTCAAGAAGAGGATGAGAGAAAGGACAAGTTAGCGTGGTGATCCGGATCAGAAGTAGTTAGGTTTCAGCACTTGATATATAGTAGTTGAACCCTAGTTTCGTTTGTTGTATGCAGTACAACACTTGTACTTTTATACTGATATGTATACTAGATTGATTCCATTACGTTCCGCATTTAAAAAAAAAAATTTAGACCCTGTTTATCTTAATTGGATTGAATTATTCCCAAAGAATGATTATGAAATGAATTACCGTCCGGGTCCCCACAGCAGGTGGTATCAGAGCAGTAGGTTCCTGAGATTGAACTAGAACAGAGCGGTTGGTCTAGAACTGTAGGTTATGTAGACTGAAATAGAAGCTAGTGAGCGGGGTAGATTGAGTTTTCTTTCCTGCTTTTGTGTGCTAGCATGATTACAGCTTTTATTATTACATGTTTACCTGATTATCTGATTTGATTGGTAAACTGTATTAACTGAGAATGAATCAGAACCGATTCTTGATCAGCAGTAAGATGATCGGAGAAGGGACTAAAACTGAAACAGATTTGTTGTATTGGGTTACTAATCGTTTTGATAATCAGATATGCCTCCCCGAAGAGTACCGGAACAGGGCAGTACTTCGGCTAATCCGATGGATGTGACAGCAACTCCGATGTAAACGATACTGAAGAGATTTCAGTCTTTCAAACCGCCAACCCTGAAAGGAACAGAGACTTCTGTTGACTGTGAGTGTTGGTTAGATGACATAGAGATGCTGTTTGATTCGTTGGATTACACAGATGAACGCCGAGTTAAACTGATTGGGCACCGGTTACATGAGGTTGCAAAGAACTGGTGGATTACGACAAAGAAAGCATTGGAGCATCGAGGTACGATTATTACCTGGAATGTCATTAAAACTGAATTTTATCAAAGATTCTTTCCAGTATCATACAGAAAAGACAAGGGTGTAGAGTTTGCCAATCTGAGACAGGGCCAGTTGAATATTGAAGAGTATGTGGCTAAGTTCTCTACTTTGCTTCGATTTGCTCCACATGTTGCTGAGAATGACGAAGCTGTTGCTGATCAGTTCATTAATGGACTGAATCCTGAGATTTTTACATTGGTGAATACAGGGTGACCAAATAACTTTGTTGATGCCCTGAACAGAGCAAAAGGAGCTGAAGCTGGTCTGATGAGACAGAAAAGAGCTTCGTATGTTCCTACAGCACCGAGACCACAGCAACCACCTCCCATATTTGAGAGTGGCAGCAGCAGTGGTGGGAAAAAGGATTATCTGAAAGCCAGATGAAAAAAGTTTAAGAAGTCTTGCAGCAGTTCTTCTAGCTCCAGTGGTTCACGACAGAGCCAGAGTTATACCGGGGTTTACTGCAGAACTTGCGGAGGGAGACATCCCACTGAGCAATGCCAAGGAGTGATTGGTAGTTGCCGTATCTGCAGACAGCAGGGACACTTTGCCAGAGTTTGTCCACAGAGAGGTTCCCAAGGGTCCCAGAGAGCAGAATCAGTTGGATCAGTGGCTCAGACTGATAGACGATCATCAGCTGTACATTCTTTTCAGCCATCACCATCCACCCAGTCACACCAGAGGCCAGGAGGAAGCCAGACAGTTAGCCAGCCTCCTAGACAACAGGCCAGAGTATTTGCTTTGACAGAAGAACAGGCTCAGGAAGCACCGGACGATGTTGTTGCAGGTAACTGTTCTTTATGTGGTTATCCTGCTTACGTATTGATAGATACTGGTGCATCACATTCATTCATATCTGAACGATTTGCATTGATGCATTCTTTGCCTATTGAGTCATTATCTGTTGTAGTGTCTGTCTCTTCTCCGTTGGGGACAGGTTTGATATCAGTGAAATCTGTAAAACATTGTACACTACAGTATGAAGGGCATGAGATTGAGTTAGATTGTATTGTGCTTGGGTTGTCTGATTTTGACTGTATTATCGGTATTGATATGTTGCCCAAGTACAGAGCTACCGTTGATTGTTTCCACAAGATTGTGAGATTCAGACCTGACATGGCTGACGAGTGGAAATTTTACGGTTATGGTTCTAGATCTAGAATTCTTTTGATATCTGTTATGTCTATGACTCGATTGTTACAGAAAGGAGCAGAGGGGTTCCTTGTCTATTCAGTTGATTTACTGAAATCGAGTCCATCATTGGCGGACCTGCCAGTGGTGTGTGAATTTGCTGATGTCTTCCCAGATGAGATTCTGGGATTGCCTCCGGTTCGAGAAATAGATTTCAGCATTGAATTGGTACCAGGTACAGTTCCGATTTCCAAAGCTCTGTACAGAATGGCACCTATTGAATTGAAAGATTTGAAGGAGCAGTTAGAAGATTTACTTGCC
Organism: Primulina huaijiensis; assembly: GCF_012295235.1. NCBI lineage: Eukaryota > Viridiplantae > Streptophyta > Magnoliopsida > Lamiales > Gesneriaceae > Primulina > Primulina huaijiensis. Next base: position 13,071,434 of record NC_133323.1, on the reverse strand, counting down.
AAGGGATACATTAGACCGAGTGTTTCTCCTTGGGGTGCTCCAGTGTTGTTTGTGAGGAAGAAAGATGGGACAATGAGACTTTGCATTGACTATCGGCAACTGAACAAGGCTACGGTAAAGAATAAATATCCCTTGCCTCGTATTGCTGCTTTATTTGATCAGTTGCAGGGTTCTTCGGTTTATTCAAAGATCGATCTGTTATCTGGATACCATCAGTTGAGAGTCAGAGATTCTGATATCTCGAAGACAGCGTTCAGAACCAGGTATGGACATTATGAGTTTATTGTCATGGCGTTTGGTTTGACGAATGCTCCAGCTGTTTTTATGGGTCTGATGAACCTTGTGTTTTAGAAGTATCTCGATGATTTCGTGATTATTTTCATTGATGATATTCTGATATATTCGAAGAATATGATTGACCATGCTGAACATTTGAGAACTGTGTTGAGAACTCTGAGAACTGAAAAATTGTATGCAAAACTGTCGAAATGTGAATTCTGGTTGAGACAGATTGTATTTCTGGGTCACATCATATCCGGAGATGGTATATCAGTTGATCCCAGTAAGGTTGAGGCTGTGATCAGTTGGCCGAGACCGACATCAGTGCCAGAGATTCGCAGTTTTATGGGTTTGGCAGGATATTACCGTCGGTTTATTAAAGATTTCTCGAGCATTGCCAAACCGATTACTCAGTTAACTCAGAAGAATGCTCCGTTTGTCTGGTCAGAAGACTGTGAGTCCAGTTTTCTAGAATTGAAGAAAAGGTTGACCAGTGCACCGATACTGACTATTCCATCAGGTACTGGTGATTTTGTCGTGTATTGTGATGCTTCTCACAGAGGATTGGGATGTATTTTAATGCAGCGAGGACATGTTATTGCCTATGCTTCGCGACAGTTGAAGCCACATGAAACTCACTATCCAATTCATGATCTTGAATTGGCGGCTATTGTATTTGCTTTGAAGATATGGCGACATTACCTCTACGGTGAGAAGTTTGAGATTTATTCTGATCACAAGAGTTTAAAGTATCTGTTTTCGCAGTCAGAATTGAATATGAGACAGAGAAAATGGCTTGATTTGCTGAAAGTCTTTGACTGTGAAATCAAATATTATCCAGGAAAGTCGAATGCAGCAGCTGATGCACTGAGTCGAAAGGTATGTTCTTTATCCTTATCGACAATAGGTGTTTCCAATTTGATAGAAGATTACTGTTTGTCTGGATTGATATTTGAGACAAATCATAGACCATTGAGATTATATGTTGTTCAAGCCGAGCCAGAGCTGATTTTGAAGATTAAAGCGGCTCAGAAAGTTGATCAGAATGTACAAAACTCGATATCGATGGTCAGAGAAGTGCATCGATCAGAATATCAGGTACGTGATGATGTACTGTATGTGAATAATCGATTGGTTGTGCCAGATGTTTAAGAGTTGAGACAACAGATATTGTCAGAAGCACATTGTAGTCGATTCAGTATTCATCTTGGTGGCAGAAAAATGTATAATGACTTGAAAAGACAGATCTGGTGGAAACAAATGAAAGCTGATATTGCAAAGTTTGTATCCAGATGTCTGAATTGCCAACAGGTGAAAGCAGAAAGAAAGAAACCAGGAGGTCTACTGCAGAGTTTATCTAATCCTGAATGGAAATGAGATCACATTTATATGGATTTTGTGACGCAGTTACCGAGATCCTCCCGAGGTTGTGATGCGATTTTGGTTGTAATTGACCGATTAACCAAATCCGCATGTTTTATTCCATACAAGATGACATATCGACATGACCAGATGGCTGAGATCTACGTCAGAGAAGTGGTCAGATTGCACGGAGTGCCGAAGTCGATCGTATCAGACCGTGATCCTCGGTTTACTTTGCACTTTTGGCAGAGTTTGCAGCAGGCTCTAGGTACGAAGTTACATCTGAGTACCGCATATCATCCACAGACTGACGGACAGTCAGAGCGGACTATCCAGACACTGGTGGATATGCTGAGAGCTGTAGTGCTTGATTTTAGCACTAGTTGGCAGGGTGCATTGCCACTTTGTGAATTTTCGTACAACAACAGCTATCAGACGAGTATTGAGATGGCACCATTCGAGGCGTTGTACAGAAAGAAGTTTCGATCCCCTCTGTATTGGGACGATATCTCTGAGGTACCTGAGATTGGACCTGGCATGATCAAAGATATGACCGAAAAAGTTAAGCTGATTCAGAAGAGAATGAAGGCAGCTCAAGACAGACAAGCCAAATATGCCAATGTCCGACGACGACCGTTGGTATTTGAGGCTGGAGACAGAGTATTCTTGAAGATTTCACCTTTCAGAGGAGTTGTCAGATTTGGAAAAAAAGGGAAGCTGTCTCCACGCTATATTGGGCCTTATGAGATCCTCGAGAAGATAGGAGATCATGCCTATCGACTCGCCTTATCGCCTTCATTATCTGGGATACATGATGTTTTTCATGTATCATTATTGCGGAAATATATGCCAGATGCTTCACATATCATTCAGCCAGACAAGGCCGAACTAGACGAGACGCTTGTTTATTTCGAAAAGCCGATACAGATTCTCGATCGTAAAGAAAAGCAGCTCAGAACGAAGACTATTCCACTTGTGAAAGTTCAGTGGAGTCGTCATGGCATCGAAGAAGCTACATGGGAGACTAAGTCAGAAATGAGACAGAGATTCCCAGAGTTATTTCAATGATGTGAGTTTCCTATTTAGCTTCTGTTATACATTTCCTTCTAATATGATTTGATTGCCTGTGAGTTCGGGGACAAAATCAGATCTTAGGGGGGGAGAAATGTAATGCCCCAAATGTAATTACTGTAATCAGAAGTGGGTTAATTAACAATATTGAGATTGTAGGAGCTCAAGTGGATAAGCCGGGCGTCAGTGCAATACAAGCCAAGAAGTGGGACAGAACCTGTGGCGCCCGAGCGGTAGAAAATGACCGCCCGAGCGCCAGTGCACTACAAGTTTAGTATTCGGACAGAACATCTAGATCCCGAGCGGTAGAAAATGATCGACCGAGCGCAAGTGTTTAACCAGTCTTGTACCCGGACAGAGTGTTCCGTGCCCGAGTGGTAAAGTTTGACCGCCCGAGCGCCGCCTGATTTTTAAGAAGATTAAGACAAATGTCCTTCCCATGCAATAGATATTATCTAATCTTCATTTCCCTTCAAAATTGGTAAGAAAAGAACCGAGAGATCCTCCTAGACAACCTCCAACTTCCTTGCATCCTAGATTTGTGATTTGTGCAAAATCTGGCCGTTGGAATTTCAATCTGGGTTTGGTACCGCGTTTCTATCGTCAAAGGCTACACAAGGACGTAAGTTTTATTATGTTCCAGCGTGGGTTAAAATTTATGTAGTGGAGGAATTATGATTTGATTCATATTTTGTGTTATTGCGAGATTAGACATTGTAGAATCGAAAACGGATAGATGAATAAATACCGTATGCAATTGTTATGATTTTCCAAACATATTGGTTGAGATATGCAGATTTTCAGCATAAAAGTGTACAGATGTTTGGCATTGTGTTGGTGTTAGTATTGATTCTGAGTGGTTGATTGTTATCTCATATTGTCTGAGTTGACGGGGATATCAATATTGTACCGTTATGCCGTCGATATTGAATTAGATTGAGTATTGATCAGAACAGATCTGAGTTGAATTGAATATTGATATTATGCCTATTCACTATGTCATTTCAGATTGATATTGACAGCTTTGAATTTGAAACTTCGACAGAGCCAGAAATCGACGAAAGGAAGGTATAAATCAATGTTAACCGGGAGATTGACTTAAGTCAGATTGGACTTGAGTTTCCCTAAATCACATACTTTTATATTATTGGTTTCATACCTTTATATTGTTTGAATGAATATGCTTAGTTTATGGATTTATAGACAAGCAGAGAATAGCAGATAGCTATTGAGTGAGAGTCGCTGACAGAGGTGCCAGATTATGACAGAGTGATCATTGGCCCATTGCACATTGTCAGAGTAGGCATTGGCGGATATGCCAAGTCTATGGCGGATATGCCAAGACAATGGATATTTGATTTATATCGACGTTGCTTAGGAATGGATCGATTCCTATCGCGGAAATTCGTTATGTTATAATATCCAGGAACCGGGATCCCTAGATTAGAAATGAGTCGAGTCTGAGATGACGAGTCAAAGAGTTTTATCTGTATTCACTAATGTGTCATAAATTATGATTTATGTTTGGTGATACATGGTTTATGCTTTTGTATATGATTTTATGCATTGCATGTATATATTGTTTATACTGGGATTATATTCTCACCGGAGTTATCCGGCTGTTGTCTTGTTTGTATGTGTGCATGACAACAGGTGGGACAGGATCAGGGTCAAGAAGAGGATGAGAGAAAGGACAAGTTAGCGTGGTGATCCGGATCAGAAGTAGTTAGGTTTCAGCACTTGATATATAGTAGTTGAACCCTAGTTTAGTTTGTTGTATGCAGTACAACACTTGTACTTTTATACTGATGTGTATACTAGATTGATTCCATTACGTTCCGCATTTAAAAAAAAAAATTTAGACCCTGTTTAACTTAATTGGATTGAATTATTCACAAAGAATGATTAAGAAATGAATTAGCGTCCGGGTCCCCACACTCAACACGTATAAACTGGAAGTAACGAAGAATACGTAATAAAACCACATGCAACTTCAAAATAGAGCTTACGTACTTAAAACTTCAACTTGCATATCAAAAGCTTGAACATATGTACATACATACATAGACGTGCCATCAACATAAAATTTTTTTTAAACATGCTTGCATACTTGAACATACTAGAACATACATAACTTCATCATTTTGCGTAGAGGCATGTTTCAAAGCAAGTGACCCATAACATAACCGCCTGATCAGGCTAACAACAGTACTGGCATGGCAGGGACGTATCCACTGCCACATACATGAGATCCCCGTTCATAATTTAACAGGTGATTGGTCCACGTTCATAATTTAACGCTTTCCAATCTCGATCTAAACCCGTTCATGATTTAACAGGCGGATTGGTCCCCGTTCATAATTTAACGCTTTCCAATCCTAAACATAAATTGGTGACAAGACAATTAGCATACCTCAAAAACTTGAAAATATTTTCTTTGCACGTCGAACATACTTACTCGGCGTGGAGAGATTCGTTGGACTTCGACTGGGGCTGTTGCCGCACTTACTAACATGAATTCCAATGCTTAATCTTGCATAACTTAGACGTAAATATCATGCTTACTTACGAGCTCGATCAATTCTTTAGGACGCTCTAAAATTCCCATGACTCGACCTTGTAAATCATTGTACTAAACCATGACATCAAACCTGAAAGCATACTATAAAATTTTCCCAAAAAGACAAGCACACGGACCCCGTGCCCAGGTCCGGCTCCGGGACCGTATCCGTGCGGTGAAGTGTGTCGTGAAGAAAAGGGAAGGCACGGACCCCGTGCCTAGGTCCTGGTAGGGGTCCGTGTAGACTCTGTAAATTGACCCTTCGAAGAAGAACAAAGGGACGGACCCCGTGCTCTGGTCCGTGTGGGGGTCCGTGTACCCTCGGTAGGCGCAAACCCACGAATTTTTCTGTGCAAGAATTTCTTAACGTTCTAAACTCGGTGGCACGGACTATGAACCGACCCCCCGAGACCCATCTTAGCATGCTACTCCATTGACAACATTGGTACAAACACCTCGAAACAATGGCGTTCAACCTATGACACAATGCAACTCAAAACATGGAGATTGACATCAAATTGTTTCCTACGACTTCTATTTAATTAAGTGCCAATCGACACTAATCAGTAACCCAAATTCCAACTCAACATCATACTAAGCACACCTAAACGCAGCAATGATCGCCAGTCGATCTCCAACGAAGCCTGCAACAATAAAACTTCAAGAACGCATCAATACATAATTTTTTTTTGAAAAACGCAGTTTGAGCAGTTCCACAAAAAACTCCATATCTCACTCAATTTTTGTCCAAAAATTTTGAATCTTATCTCAAATTGAAGGTATCAAAAATTTCTATGATTTTTGTGTTAGAAGTTTTCTCAGAATCACGACCAAAAATCGCAGTATTTCAAAATACAGTAAAATTCGAGTTTTCAGATCAAGGGATTTCTTCAAAAAACATCAAATAATTTTTCTGCTCAAACTACTACATTTTGTACACATGATTTCATACATAACACATCAAAATAAATACTATGACAAGATCGACGCAGGAAAAACAGATTATATGTGCCTTGTGATGATAAACTTTACCGAAACGGCAATACCGAAGCGGAAACGGAGCGAGGGTTGATCCGGGACGATCGTGCAACGATTTTCTTGCAACAAAAATCACGAAAAATTGCTGGAGAAATAAAAGGAGAGGGGCGGCTGCTGAAGGTTCTTAAAACCCTAAAATTTTTGCTCTCAAAATAAAACTGAAGAATGAAAGTGAATGTGTATATGTGTGTTGGCGTGTAAGTGTGTGTGCGTGTGTTATGTGTGTGTAAAAGTGTGAGTGTGAGTTTAGTGGTTATTTAGGGGAATTAAATGACTAAATTAATAATTTAAAAATGTTAAATAAAAGTTAATCCACACTAACTTTTACAAATCTCCTAATTAAAAATAACATTGACAATAACTAAACTATAAAAGTTTTAAAATCATAAAATCACTAAATAAATAATTTAGGATTTAAAAATGTTTAAACTTAAGTAAATTATTTAAAATGCCCCAAACACCACTTAAAATAAAATACCGCAATAAAATTTTGCCAAAAATCGTCACCGGTCTTTTCCTCGATCTCGCATCGAATAATCGCCTGGAACATGAAACTCGAAAAACATTTTAACGTGCATCATATAACATAATTAATTTAAAATAATGCATTTGAATAAATAATGCATGGTAAAAAAATCAATTAATCAAATGATTTAACAATTAAATAAATGAATGGGTTATACGTGTACAGAATTTGGGCACTACATATCCGGTGTTCCGCTCTGGCTCTTTAGTGTTATAGTACTCGTTACTTTAGTGCTCTTGTCTCAGGGAGCAGAGAGGGAAATAGGGAGAAGTGAAGTTAAAAGGGTAAGAGTTCGTAAGGGTTTCCATGGGCTAGCCTACAGTAGTACTGCGAAAACGGAGATTGCTCGAGCCATGTTAGAGGGAGAGGGAGCGAAGACTGATAATCAGTTACATCTTCTAGGTGTAACTAATAATCAGAGGGAGTAAGGGTTAAGGGAATGGAATATAAGTATAAGTATAAAGAGAATCCGATTCCCCTGGGTTAAGTAGCTAGCAGCCTTCTGAGGAGCTATCGGAACTAAAGAATCATGGATAATACCAGCTAGAAGCATTATACAAACCAAATAATGTTTATTCATTTGATCTGAAGTCGGCTACAGATCGATGGCCGTTGTCCGTTATATATACTCTTTTTTAGTTCTTATTTGGACCGTCTTTCGCATCTGTAGCTGTAAATAGTTCTTTGGGCTTGAACTCATTTTTGTTGTAGAAACCGTTGGTTCGGAAACCACGCCTAGTGTCGTTCATTGCCGGGAAACCACTTGGTTATTACTCCTCTTGGGCCATATTTGCCTTATCCCATCACTATATAGTGTCGTTAGCGGCAGAACAATGGGCCTTAAAAGGTGGTGTTTTAAGGAATATGCGGTCTTGGGTGATGATGTTGTTATAGCTCATCCCCAAGTTGCAGCAAAGTATGAGGAACTGCTAGGGAAACTATGAGTTTCCATTTCTAAAGATAAGTCTCTTATCTCTGAGACTGGTTGTCTTGAGTTTGCAAACTCAAAAGTATTTGGTTAAATAGGTTTCGTTCACTCCAATTTAATTAAAGGCTCTCCTAACAGTTCGATCAACTTTAGGACTGGTCCAGCTTGCACAGATATATCGGGTGGAAAATCCTAACACGTTATTCCGTCTAGCTGGTGCCGGTTTTAGAGCTCGGTCACGGCTCTATTCTTCTCGCCGTTCAAAGAGGTGGGAGAGACTATGGGTCGTTTCTACAAAACCTCCCCATAGCAGTCGATTACCTTTAGAGTGGTGGATTGGTAAGAGTAAACCCATAAATCCCTATCTAAACGGACTAATAGTCGATTTGCTTCGGAAGGAACTTATGCCAAAAGAAAAGAGATTAGGCTGGTTTCTGAAGAATTTATGTTTGATGGAGAACGGGAGATACTTGAGCGAACATTAATAAAAAAGGGGGTTAAAATGTGGCTCAAGTGGTTGTCCTTGTATAACTCCATCCTACTAACACCAGATCCTCAATTATCCAGTTTCTTTGAAGCCCCAATCTGTGAAACTTCTTGTAAGAAACATGCCGATGACCTTGAGTTCATTCGGTATGGTCTCATCTGGAAGTGCTATGATAAGGGAGCTGGAAAATGGAGTGAAGGGTACTGTCCTCCAGTATTGGGGACAGATACCATTATTTCTTTTCCAGGCTGGATATTGGGAGTGGCAAAGGGAACTGACTTCATCATGGCCCCAGTGACTGACCAAGTCATCGTGGGTAAAGAACAACCAGGTCATAAGAAGCACCTGAGCTAGAAGCATTACACCAACTAGCAACGCTTGAGGAACAAAGAATATGATAACTTGCCTAACATGATGGTATCTCGGTGTGGAAGAGCTGGTCCTCGATATGGAAAGGTGGGCTGATTCTTTATGCCTTCTCGCCTGCCTTAAGGATGAACCAGCCACCATCACCACTCGTGGTTCACGTCTTTCGAAGAACTATCGCTCTGGCGAATTCCAAGTAAGATACAAATGAATCCTAGGTCACAATGGAATGAGAAGGCTTGGAACTATACTGATTGGAAGTAATGCAAAAAAGAAAAAAATAGAATAAAGATAGAGGGAGAATGCGGATTTGGTGGTACTTGAATTGATACTCACCATGCGAATTGGAGAGCATGCCCCGTTGGGTACTCTTTTATTAGTTGTTATTTAAAGATGTCAACATCTATTTTTGATTCAACAGCGGAAAAACATCAAACAATTCATGCTTACTACAAGTTTCCTTTCGGTCAACTGCCCCTCAACCGCGGTCAAATTTTGCGCTCTCGTTGATTCGCCAGCATCTCGCGAAAAGATTCTAACATTCCGAGCATTCTCTTTCCGATTGCGGGCAGTACAAAAACGAAATATTGGGGCTGTGCACCTACATTGTTCCAACGAGATTTTGAATTCTATTATGTCCACGACGGAGATATTGAACTCTGCGTGCTAACATTTCGGCTCTCCTTGAATGCAGCATAGCATAGGTCCTTCTTTTGATCTAGAATTTGTAAAAGTTCAGAATCTCGTGCACACCTAATGGACATTATCGGCATCGAACATCGACATCGGAACCCTGGAATTCTATACTTGATTTAGCTGCTTCCACAATCAGCACGCCCACCAGTGAACCTGGAACCGAACGCTACACCCCGGTGAATCGAATGCAGGAGAAGTCCATTGATTAGTCCGTTGGTGGTGGCATGTGTGTCTCCTTCCAATAGCCTTTCTCCAAGCCTATGCACCCGTTGTTCTCTTCTTTATTGATGATAAAAAAAAGTCCCATAGGTGCGGTCCAGTTTGGTCCTTAGCGGAAGCTTCCAATGCATAGTGGATTGGTTCACCATTAGCAATTAGCATAAGGATTGTTCGGGCGATTGGTCCTTTCTATCTTGCATGATCAAGTTGCTACTCGCCTAGTGCAAAATATCACAACTCTATTTTCACTAAGAAAGATCAGCTTCGACTGTGAAAATTCCTACTCTACTACTGACAAAAGTTATCAAGTCGATTTCCCTTAATAGGGATCTCTTTTTCTTGAAGTATTCCTACTCGCCATGTTTAAAAAGTTACTTTAATGCGAATTACGGCACATGGAGCACCTTCTCAATAGAGAGAACGAGAAGAGTAAGGAAAAAAAAGTCAATCCTTAGACGTGTGACTTAACGGCCTTAATCAAATGTCATCTCTCTTTCCACTCTAACTATATACAGAAATAGAACAAGCGCTATATACGACAATTCGGAAAGTAGAAAAAGAAGGAAAGTTCATCTGAAAAAGAAAAAGTGAAAGATGTTCCTTTCTTTGTCTCGCACGCTTTCCTTCTTTTCTCAGATGATGAAGGCTGAGTATGAGTTCCAAGTGCATTGGTTGAAAAGGCGGGACCAACCAACAGAAGGAGTCATAGCACGAAGCGAAGAGCTCGAGAAAGAACGGGAGGGGCTCATTCGACAACTGAGAAGCGAGGAGTTTAGGAGAGAACAATGGCTTAAGGATTCCAGTGGCGATCAAGCTCAACAACTGACGCCAGTTGGGAATGACGGGTGGAACCAATCTGATTGTACAGATTCCAGGTCTGCAATTCAAGAAGTTGCTTCAAGAGGTGCTGCTCAGACAGAAGGCACTCATAAGATCATAGATACATACGTCTTTGGGGCAAGAATCCAAATAAGGGAAGAACGGCCTAGCCCAAGGGCTGAAGCCCAACTAAGGCAAATTTTGGATCCAATCAGCGAATCACTCATATTTCTTAATGATAAGGCTTGGAAAGCAGTATGAGACGCTAGGCGAGGAATTACGGACTGGACCGAAGAAGAGTTTGAAGCTATCCGAGCTACACAGCCTAAATTGTATGATAATAAGCAGAAGAAAAAGAAGAATAATAGGAAAGGTGTGAAGGGTAAACCAAAGGGAGATGGTATGCAGCTGTAGTGGAACAAGAAAGCTCCAGGCAGACCTCCTGTCCTGGATGCTAGGTGGGCTCACACACTCACACACTCACACACCCTCTTTATTGTTCAGCAGCTGATCCTGCGATCAAACTCGAAATAGCATCTAGAAAGCATATCTTAAGAAAGAGCGTTTATGCTTTCGTTGCAAACTCTATTTGCTTTCTAGTATGCGACTGATTGCCTGTCCGGTAATCGCTAGCGATAGATCAAATAAAATAGTCGATGTCCGGGGAAGAAGCCTTCAGCGAGAAATTCTTCCTAATTGACCAAACAAGTGACTGATTGATTTCCATCTTAAGGCAAGCAGGAACGATAGGGGAAACAACAGTAGAAAGCCGCGGAAAGGCAGTAGCAGTATCGGAAAAGTAGTCGTCCTCCGTGCCACAGGTCGATGGTCGACATTGGATTGAGTCTGATTGGCCTGTTAGAACAACTGATTCGCTTGAAGCAAAGGAAGGGGAGGCAAAGCAAATGTCAGTAATGAAACACTTCTGGACCTTGACGTGGTACACCAACCATTACTGGGTCTGTAAACACAGCTTTGGTTGACTTTGTTTTGTTTGCTGAGATTGGAAGTAGGATTATGTTTTCGCATCCGTGGGAACCCTTTGAAGGCCTTTTAAAGCGCCATCATTTTGGAATCTTATTAAAAAAAAGAATGAAAGGAGTTGCTTTAGGGAGACCAGTGGGAAACCTGAAAGGGATCGATTTTAGGTGTTCGAAATCACAACGGAAGCTCAAGAATGTTTTCTAAACATGAAAACCGAAAATTTTATGGAAAATCTTGAAAAATTCGAACACCAAGTACTAGTGTGCAACATATACAAAAACACAATCTATGACATTCATAGGGTGTTTAGAAGTTTTACCTATCAACCTCTTGATGTTGATGATGGCTCCAAATAAAGTGTAAACACTTTAGCTCTTGTATGGCAAGAAAAATCTACAAGCTTCCTCCTACCTCCAAAATCACGCCCACCACCAACTAGGTAGATCCCCTCATATTTTGCATTAGAAAAATATGAAGATTTTTCTTTGAAAATAGATTTGTTTCTCCAACAATTGAAGAACAAAAATGAGAGAAAATTGAGAGTGAATTTCGGCCAAGGTAGGTGTAATGGGAGAGTGAAGTGTTTTGTCTAGGTTGTGGGAAAAGTGAAAAGTAGTCTTGCATGCAATGCAATATTTTAATCAAATGTAATCCACAACCCTTCATCTCCCAAGCATGCAAAACCTAGTGGGCTTGTAACATTTACAAAGGGCCCATGGACTTTTAATTTAATTGTCTCAAACATATTTGAGTCCAATTAGACTTTACTTGATTTTACTCAAGCCTACTAGTTAAATAATTATTTCCAATTTGGCTCTACAAGGCCCAATGTTATTTAATTAATTCCACACTTGAATTAATTTAATTATTTGGACTCTACTAGGCCCACTAGTGTTTAATTAATTCAACACTTGAATTAATTTAATTTAGTCCAAAATAATGTTTATGAAAATCACAATTTTCAAATACATTATTCACTTGGCCTACTTTTAATTTAGGAACACATTCATAAATTAAAAACTACATTTCTCTCATAGAAGTCTTACTACTATTTTTCTTTACGCTTATAAACTCATTTATAAGCCGTTCAACACATTGAACTATTTTAACTTCTCAACGGGATCTAGAAAGCATGCACTTGTGTGACCCTCAATGGTTCATTGATACAACTAGCCGTGGGTTCACATCTCCATGTGATTCAGACTAAAAATGTCCTTATATGAGCATACCCCAATTGCTCCATTCTTACTTATCAACTCCTTGATAACAAGAATGTCAGAACTCAAGTCTAATAGTACCCAACCAATCATGTTAAATGCCTAGCAGCATCGCTTACATGATTCCCTAGGTATCAAATGATAGTGCCTGCAAGAACCATTCAATTATGGTTAGCGTACAGTACGGTCTCTTCAACTCATATATCCCGACCGATTCGACAACCATTGGTTTATCGAGAGTTGTCAATGAATCGATACTATGTGTCATGTCGTAGTTGCATCGATGGTGTAATATAAGAAACCCCTTTCTTAATTACCACTATACTCTGATCAGAGATTTCAAACTACACATACATGAGAACACATAGGATATCCATACCCGAAGGTAAGCGGTGAATCCCCGACTACAATGCATCGACTCCTATATGTTTCGACAGAACACCCAACCTTGCTACCTGATGACCTCTTGAGAGTCGGTAAACAAGTCAAAGTGTAATTCTA
>NC_133323.1:13045779-13058188 GCF_012295235.1 Primulina huaijiensis | reverse complement strand
AAACCTTCGGACAACTCATTTCATAGGAGAAGACGCTGCTAGTCGTTCGAGTTCCTGATCGACGGCCAAGTGCATTGGGTCTCTATCGACACCAAGATCCTATATCAATTGATCGAGGAGAACGACCAAGAAAGAAAGAAGCGGGCAGGTAAATACCAAATAAAACTGGAGTTCTTAGAATTTCAAATAAATAGACTCACCGGCGACGACAGAGCCGCACTGATAAAAGAAAAGGGAGCTCTCGTAGAGGAATTGAATTGAGCTATCTTATATAAATAGAAAGCAAAAAAGAAGGGTTGACTAAGCAGCTTGAAGAGCAAGAAAGAGGGCCCGCGGATCTACTTACAAGCTGGGAAGGTGGCGAAGTGAATTCTTCTTTAGATGGGGGCCGGGGGCTTCGGCCGTGGCTGGATATCTTTCATTTGATCATTTGGAATATGATGGGGCTGGCACCAGCAGTTGAATACTCAGCCGTTCCCATTCTATTCCTGAGATGAAATCAAGAAGGTCTGAGAGCCGCCAGCATCTCTATCAGTTGAGGCTAGCTCAACTTCTGCTTTGAATGACTCGGTCTTTGTACTTTTCGACACTGAGATAGGGAGTTTTACTTCCCTTGAGCATGGAGATCCGGGACTGGGCACATCATATGAAAGGGGATCGAATAAGGTGTTCAAATGCGCAACGGAAGTTTTAAAATTGTTTTTCAATAAGGAAAAATTCGAACACCTCACTAGAATGTGTAGCAAATACAAAAACACCAAAATGACATTCATAGTTTGTTTAGAAATGTACCTATCAATCTCAAAGATTGATGTTTGGCTCTAACTAAGTTGTAAACAACTTAGCTCTTGAAGGTAGACAATCTACAAGCTTCCTTCTTTCCTTCAAAATCAAGCCCACAACTAACTAGGAAGATCCACCTTACCCTTGCACTAGAAAATGTATGGCATTTTTCTTTGAGAAGAGAATTGTTTCTCCAACTATTGAAGAACAAGATGAGAGAACAATTTTGAGAGAATCACACCCAAAATTTCGGCCATGGTGATGGTGGAGGGAGAGTGAATGAGTTGTCCTGGTTGTANCACTTTGAATTAATTTAATTTAGTCCATAATAATGTTTATGAAAATCACAATTTTCAAATACATTACTTTTTTGGCCAACTTTTAATTTAGGAACACTTCCACAAATTAAAAGTTACATTTCCCTTATAGAAGTCATACTTCTATATTTTTCTTACGCTTATAAACTCATTTATAAGCCGTTCAACACATTGAACTAATTTACTTCTCAACGGGATCTAGAAAGCTAGTACTTGTATGGCCCTCAATGATTCATTGATACAACTAGTCGTGGGTTCACATCTCCATGTGATTCGGACTAAACATGTCCTTATTTGAGCATACCCTAATTGCTCCATTCTTACTTATCAACTCCTTGATAACAAGAACGTCAGAACTCAAGTCTGATACTACCCAACCAATCATGTTAAACGACTAGCAGCATCGCTTACATGATTCCCTAGGTATCAAATGATAGTATCTGCAAGAACCATTCAATTATGGTTAGCGTACAGTACGGTCCCTTCAACTCATATATCCCGATCGATTCGACAACCATTGGTATATCGAGAGTTGTCAATGAATCGATACTATGTCTCATGTCGTAGTTGCATCGATGGTGTAATCTATGAAACCCCTTTCATAATTACCACCAACTCTGATCAGAGATTTCATACTACATACACATAGGATATCCATACCCGAAGGTAAGCGGTGAATCCCCGACTACAATGCATCGACTCCTATATGTTTCGCCAAACACCCAACCTTGCCACCTGATGACCCCATGAGAGTCGGTAAACAATTCAAAGTGTAATGCTAGCACATAGAGTCTCAATGTTGTCCCGGGTCATAAGGACTAATGGTGTACAACCATAAACTAGGACGTTTCTACTCGATAAGTGAGAACCACTTGGAAAGTCCTTTATGGATGGTTGTTCAGTGCACTCTACCAGGAGCACCTATCTGCATGCTCGGACATCACAATGTCCCCTACCAATGAAACATGGTACTCACATCGCAGATACTAGTCTCGAACTCGAACGGCCTATATCCTTCTTAGCGGCGGCTGAATCGACTAGGAACTGTTTAGAATATACAGTATTCCATATAAAGTTTCATGATACTCATCATATGAGCATCTCATATTCTTTCTACTATTTGTATATTCAAGGGCTTTAATTATGCAACTAGCATGGTTATACAGATAAAGATGTGCCAAAATAATAATTTCAAATATTATTAAAATAAAGATTGCTTATACATAGAGTTTCATTGTGAACACTCGGCCAACACTTGGCTCGACAAGCACCTACTCTAACATCATATTCACGAGACGTTATAGATCCATTGTACACGCCGACTTGTTATGCCGTAACATCTCTTTCGCGACGGGATCTAGCGCTTCTAGACCCTCATACTCCATCAGCTAATGCCTCCGCTCGAGCGTCTGGCGACACGCCGATCTATTTCACACGAGAGACCAATGTGGCAATCTTTCTCCAAAGGCGAAGTGCGTAAAGCGTTCATGGATTTGCTGGGTCAACATCAGGGTGGTGAGGAGGGGCCGGCCCGCTCTGAGAAGAGCTCGTAGTTGTTTGAGCAATTCGATCGTTGTCAACTTGAGCACATGATCTATGACCCCTTCTAAACGAGGATCTCCATACAAGTGATCTCAAGTTCGCAAATTCGTTATATAAAGATATAAAAATGCTCTCTTTCGCTACTTCCACGACCCGCGGTATCACAGGCCTTCAAGCCGAGGTTTTCGAACGTTTTTGCGACTTCGGGCTTTCCTTCTTTTGAAGAGGCGGCTACAGAAGCGGAAGAAAAGTATTGACGTTGTGCCACTTCTTTTCTTTCTAAATAGATTGTTCCGTTCTTCTCGATCCGGTTCAATGGAAGAATTCCTTCACCCCTAGCGGGAAATCTAGAACAACCATCCTTTCCGCTAGTCGCCCTTTCGGCTTTCACCTCTATTCTTATTCTTCTAGTAGGCTCTATTTGGATCCCAGAGAAGGGATTGGATCGAAGAAGGCTGTGTGTGCCTATTAACGGTAATGGCGGATCTCTTCTATACTCTATTCCGGCTAGGTTAGGCTAGACTTAGACTTCATATGTGGGGCTGTAGTTGGTACCTAAGCTTATCTATAGCTATAGGCTGTAGGGTAAAATTGTAATACCCGGTTACTCGTACAAATGATAATAAAGCGTTTATGTCGTTCATTATGTAGTTATTTAGCTCATTAGATTTCACGTGATGATTGAGGTATCAATATTGAGATTGAACATGATTTTTTTTATATTGTCCATGATGTATTGAGAATGAATATGTGTTAAAATAGTGATAGTAAGATGTTTAGATAAAGTAGTGTAATGAAAGTTGGTATAGGACTGCAAGAAATGAGATGAAATTGTGGTAGTTGTTACGGGTTTTAGCATAATGATTGGTATATTGATCCAAATTGTTTGAGGTTATAACCATTAGAAAGATAAGATATAATGCTACAACTTTCATGTTTTGAGTTTTGTTCAAATCATTAGGGAGGACGAGCCAAAAGTGGC
This sequence comes from Primulina huaijiensis, assembly GCF_012295235.1. Taxonomy (NCBI): domain Eukaryota; kingdom Viridiplantae; phylum Streptophyta; class Magnoliopsida; order Lamiales; family Gesneriaceae; genus Primulina; species Primulina huaijiensis. The sequence continues at coordinate 13,054,564 of NC_133323.1, read as the reverse complement.
CCGAAGTGTGTCGTGTGTATCGTTGTTCCTGCACTGACACATGTTGGGAGAATGGGTATAACTTTTTAATCAGATCTCCAAATGACCTGAAACCAGTTGGAAATTCAAGCTAAGACATAGGGCTACAACTTTTATGTTTACCACTTTTCCAGATTATGAATGAAATATATGTTTCTGAAGCAATCGTTGAGGTGGCTGTGCGCAGAGTGGCGCCCGAGCGGTAAGAAATGACCGCCCGAGCGCCACTTGTTCTGCATTTTTGGTTGCAGACAGAAATTTCCGCGCTCGAGCGGTAATTTATGACCGCCCGAGCGCCGCCTTATATATATGAAGATAAGTTTCGACTTTCTAAGCCATTGTATCAGTTTCCTTCACTTCCTTACAGCATAAGCTCGAGAGAAATAAGAAACCTTCCTCCCAAAAAGTTCTTTTCTTCTTCTCCTTCATCATTTTGAGGTTAAAAGTTTATTCTCCATCACAAGAACATCATATAGGTGTAAGTTTTCTTCTCTTTTAGTTGTTTTACATGTAGAAGAGTGATTTCACCTAGTATATACATAGTGATGGATTATTGATATGTTTGACAGCATAAGAACGAGAAACATCGTCTCAAACCAGTGTTCCTAAGCTTGGACAGTAAGTTGGCATGTTCTTGAAGTAATACATGAGTAATATTATGATTTCAAATACTTCCCATTGATTATTGCTATATGTACATTGTTAGTATCTTATTGATGAAAATATAGCACCATATTCCATTGTTATGTATTAAATATGTAAGAAACTCATGAATATTGATGATGGGTGCTATGTTATGAACATGAACATGAACATGAAAAGAAAAGGACTGATTTTTACATGATATAGAGCTTGTTGACATCATGGGTGGTTTTAAGTCCACCAAAGCTATTGGCCAATATATGTTCATGGGGCATGGGGTTGCCAAAAGTTGCTCCCTGACGTCCAACACAGTAATAGCTATATAATAAAGCAAGCATGGTAGTACAAGTCAACTAATGAGGCTCAAGTACAAAAATGAACATGAATATATGATATGATATGACATGTTTAAAGATTCATTGTTGTCACGACTTGATATGTATGTTCCTTCGACGCATATTGTTATGTACAAGTGCCAACTTATTGAGTTTTATAAACTCACGTAGCTCATGTATTACAGGATCAGGTAGTGAAGATGCATAGGATGCCGGTTCGCCAATGGATGCTTGTGACGTGCCTCACCTCGACAAGAACCGGGACTTATTGTTGTATAGCTTCCGCATATGTAGTATAATGAGTTTACTGTTAAGGTTTAAACAAGCTCCATATTAGGTTTATGATGATACAAAGTATGCATGTATATGAGAATATGTATTTGTATAACAATATGGTGCATGGTTGTGTATGAAAATATTTAGTTGATGTTGTTGTATATATGATATTGCTTGAGTTTTGGTTTAAACAAAATATAGGGACCTCATGCCAACATTTTTATAAACCGTCAAAGTGATGCCCGTTGTTTGATTTGCTTCATATTACAGTTATATCAGTCAAACCCTATTTTGATTATGGTAATTATGCTAAGTATAGAGTAAGGGTGTGACAAAAATATCCCTAATTTTGGTTACGAACCTGGACACACAAATCCATCCAATCCATTGAGCAACCCCAAGACCAAGGCGGGCTTTTCCCGGTAATATAGGTTTGTAAAAGAGCTCCACTTTGAGATAGCGAACGCCCTTACTTTGGCATCTTTTGGCTCTAAGGTTGAAAAAAAAGGAGAATTTCGTAGAAATCCTCATGTTATGTAATCGATAGCTATAGAAGGGGAAGAAGGATAATTGAGCCAAAAGAGAAAACAACGTTTAAAAACATGGTTGAAACCAAAGACGAAGATGGAAGAAGAAGGTTGAAACCTAAGATCAAATCCTTGATTTCATGATAAACAAGGAGAAATCAGTCATGAGGGTCTGATATCGCAAATCGTGTGAGATCTCGGCTAGCCATTGGACGAGCAAAAGTCCTGTTTCGACGGAAGTGGAACTTTGCCTAATCCAGTCTCGAGTCAATCTGCTCCAAAAGCGAGAACTCTGCAAAAGGAAACCCTTCGACTAAAACCTTCGCTCTTTTTTCTCCCTGAACAAATAGGTCCTTCGATTGCGAGCTGCACATTTGCCTTTTCCCTTGCTGGTACCAAAGTAGTGGGGATCTTGAGGCATCGTCTTCAGAAGGTGGTTTTGAACCGGAAAAGACTTTTCCGCTCTTTTCGCCGCCGGGACTTACACTCTAGAGCGTTGGGTCGTCAGTAGAAGACTCTAGCCCAGGCCTTTTCTTTTATCTTTCCTTAGCTTCGTGTCTCATTTATTACTTAAGTAAGGAAAGGTCCCTATTCGACAGGTATAGCTCTATTCGGGAGAGTTGGGAATCACAAAGCAATCTTCTGGCTGCAGCCACTTACCGACCGCACAGACCGAGCACTATGTATGTCTTCCGCCTTGCCCCCTACGTCTGGCCCAGCCGTATGTATGGGCCATAATGAAAGAGATTTGGCCTATCGGACAGAAAGAAGCCATGCACAGCTACTCACTAAGGGCAATTCCGATGCGAACACAGATGGTCAAGCTCCAAGGAAAGCATGGGATCCTTTAGAATTGCCGGAGGGACCAATTACGAGGGGACGACTGAAGAAGTTCAAGGGAGCGCTGCATGGACTTATGAGCAAAAGAGAAGGACTTACAAGTGAGGTGCAGAGTGCGGAAGGCTTCGTGATGTATGGGTGTACATGTGAGGACCAAAGGAACATGATTCAAGCTACTTTTGAACGACCGAAGCTACACGGACCCGAGCACGGACCTATACACGGGGTCCGTGTCCATTACAGCCGAGAATGAAGAAATCCAGAGTGTACACGGACCCGAGCACGGACCTGTACACGGGGTCCGTGTACCTCACAGTGCCTACACGGACCTAGATATTGTTATATCTTAATTATACAAATATATTTTGGACGAAATTTTGAGGAGAATACACATTATTATTGATTGAATATCAAACTTTGAGATTTTTCTCTCAACTTTCAAGGCTTTTTCTTTGTAATCAAAAATCAAACTTATCAAAGTTTTTAACTTTGTGGCGTTTGTCGATCGTTCTTACGCGGATTGTCAAGGGCGTGTTCTTTGAAGGTTATTGAATTCGAAAGATCGGGACACAACACGAATCCTTTTTAACGTTATTGAATTGAGGGCGCGGTTAATGAATAATCGTGTTTGCTTTTCTTACGTACGTGGATTCATATCATTTGATATCAGAGCTTAGGTTCATTGAATTCGAGTAAGTTTATCCTTCGTTCTATTATCAGATCTAATTATTCTTTCGTTCCGCTTTGATATTTGTTTTGTTCTATCATTTTTCGTCGTTCGTAAATCTGTGATATACGAAATTTTGTGTGGGGACCCGGGCTCTAACTCGATTATCTTTGGGATTAATTGGATCTTTGTTAGAAAATGTGGGTCAAAATTTTGCTTTTAACATTTATTCAAATGTATATAAACAAGCATAAGACATTATATAAAATACTGTCATCTTATTCAACTACAATTAACATTCACATGTTCGGCTACAATGAACATACTAGTGTTTAGCAATTCAGTACATGTCTAGTAAGAAACCACTAGTAATATTCTACGCCCGTAATCTCCACGCTATCTCGATCTCTCATTCTCTGTGTGACCCCGATCCTGTCCCACCTGTTGTCATGCACACATACAGACACAACAACAGCCGGATACTCCGGTGAGAACAAATCCCAGTATAAAACATGTATACATGCATGTCATGCAATTAAATACAAAATCATAATACATAAATCACTAATTATGAAGAAGCTTGTATATATATAATCAAGTTGCATGTTAATGATACGTGTCATTATTTTTTTTTTCACCTTTCAGGCGGCGCTCGGGCGATAACCGATTACCGCTCGGGCGCGGAATGTTCTGCCCGAGTGCTCGACTTGTTACACACTGACGCTCGCGCGGTCATTTTCTACCGCTCGGGCGCCAACTTTTCTGTCCGATGCTTCTTGCTTGCATTTCTTCACTTTTCCTTTCCTTCCTCACGCCTCCATTACCAATAATAGTTCAAAAGAGTGATATCAAATTTCAGGCCTTACAAGTCTCCCCCTCTAAGAGATGAGTTCGTCCTCGAACTCGCAGGCAATCAAACAAAGCAAGTAAAGGAGTAATATAATCAAAACTGAATAAGTACTCTCATCAGCGAAATAACTCGGGATATCTCTGTCTCATCTCTGATTCTGTCTCCCAAGTGGCTTCTTCAGTGCCATGATGACTCCATTGGACTTTCACCAGTGGAATAGTCTTCGTTCTGAGCTGTTTCTCTTTCCGATCAAGAATCGGAATCGGTTGTTCAACGTAACTCAAAGTCTGATCTAATTCGGCTTCTTCAGGCTGAATGACATGAGAACTATCTGGCATATATCTACGCAACATCGATACATGGAAGACGTCATGTATCCCAGATAGAGAAGGAGGAACGGCGAGTCGATAGGCACGATCTCCTATCTTCTCGAGAATCTCGTATGGGCCGATGTATCGCGGAGACAATTTCCCACGTTTGCCAAATCTGACAATGCCTCTGAAAGGAGAAATCTTCAAGAATACTCTGTCTTCCTGTTCAAATACTAACGGTCGACGTCTGATGTTCGCGTACTTCGCCTGTCTATCCTGCGCTGTCTTCATTCTCTTCTGAATGATCTTTACCTTCTCTGTCATTTCACGGATCATATCTGGCCCTAAGTTTGGTACCTCTGAGATGTCATCCCAGTACAACGGAGATCTGCACTTCTTTCCGTATAATGCCTAAAACGGTGCCATCTCGATGCTAGTCTGGTAGCTGTTGTTGTACGAGAAATCACAAAGAGCTAGTGAATCTTGCCAACTAGTACCAAAATCTAGTACTACAGCTCTCAGCATATCTTCTAAAGTCTGGATAGTCCGCTCTGACTGTCCGTCTGTCTGGGGATGGTAAGCAGTACTCAAGTGTAATGTCGTACCTAAAGCCTGCTTTAAACTGTGCCAGAAATGTGAAGTGAAGCATGGATCACGATCTGATACGATCGACTTCGGCACACCATGTAGTCTAACCACTTCTCGGACATATATCTCGGCCATCTGATCATATCTGTACGTCATCTTGTATGGAATGAAGCATGCGGATTTGGTCAATCTATCTATCACAACCCAAATCGCACCGTAGTCTCTAGATGATCGTGGTAACTTCGTGACGAAATCCATGGAAATGTGATCCCATTTCCATTCAGGAATAGATAAACTCTGAAGTAACCCTCCGGGTCTCTTTCTCTCGGCCTTCACCTGTTGGCAATTTAAACATTTCGGCACAAACTCTGTAATATCTGTCTTCATCTGTTTCCACCAGAAGTGTGTCTTCAGATCATTGTACATCTTCCTGACACCAGGATGAATACTGAACCGACTACAGTGCGCTTCTGACAGTATCTGTTGTTTCAAATCTGAAACATCTGGCACTACAAGACGGTTATTCACATACAACACATGATCACGTACCTGATACTCAGAAATATGTCCTGATCTGACCATATCAATCGACTTCTGAACACTCTGATCGATTCTTTGTGCTTCTTTGATTCTCAAAATCAAATCTGGCTCACACTGCATATTGGCAAGTCGCAACGGTCTACTATCTGTATCAAACTCTAATCCAGACAAACAGCAATCTTCAACTAAATTCGAAACACCTATCGTCGATAAGGATAGGGAACATACCTTTCGACTCAAGGCATCCGCTGCTGCATTTGACTTCCCTGGATAGTACTTGATCTCGCAATCAAAGTCTTTCAGTAGGTCAAGCCATCTACGCTGTCTCATATTCAATTCTGACTTAGAAAACAGATATTTCAAGCTCTTGTGATCAGAGTAGATCTCAAATTTCTCGCCATACAGATAATGTCGCCATATCTTTAGTGCAAATACGATAGCCGCCAATTCAAGATCATGAATTGGGTATCGAGTCTCGTGTGGCTTCAACTGTCTCGAAGCATAGGCAATAACATGCTGTCGCTGCATAAGAACACGTCCTAACCCTCTGTGCGATGCATCGCAATATACAACGAAATCACCAGAACCTGAAGGTATCGTCAGGACTGGAGCACTAGTCAATCTCTTCTTCAACTCTACGAAGCTCGACTCACATGCTTCTGACCACACAAATGGAGTATTCTTCTGTGTTAACTGGGTAATCGGTTTCGCAATACTGGAGAAATCTTTAATAAAACGTCGATAGTACCCCGCTAGACCCATGAAACTGCGTATCTCTGGAACAGAAGTCGGTCTCGGCCAACTGATCACAGCTTCCACTTTACTCGGATCAACAGAAATACCGTCTCCAGATATGATATGACCCAAGAAGACAACCTGTCTCAGCCAAAACTCACACTTTGACAGTTTAGCATATAGTTGCTCATTTCTTAACGTCTCCAACACAATTCTCAAATGCTGCGCATGATCAGTCTCATTTTTTGATTAATCCAAAATATCATCTATGAAAACAATCACAAACTCATCCAGATACCTCTGAAAGACACGGTTCATCAATACCATAAACACAGCTGGTGCATTCGTTAAACCAACAGGCATGACAATAAACTCATAATGTCCATACCTGGTTCGGAATGCTGTCTTCGGTATATCTGAATCTCTGACTCGCAGCTGATGATATCCAGATCGCAAGTCGATCTTGGAATAGACAGAGGATCCCTGCAACTGATCAAACAAATCGTCGATGCGAGGCAATGGGTACTTGTTCTTTACTGTTGCCTTGTTCAGTTGCCGGTAATCGATACACAATCTCATCGAACCGTCTTTCTTTCGCACGAATAGCACTGGTGCGCCCCAAGGAGATACACTCGGTCTGATATATCCCTTGGCCAGCAAATCTTCAAGCTGTTCTTTCAATTCTTTTAACTCTATCGGTGCCATTCTATAAGGAGCTCGAGAAATAGGAACCGTACCTGGTACTAGGTCTATGCTAAAATCTACCTCTCGAGCTGGAGGTAACCCTGGAATCTCGTCTGGGAATACATCAGTAAACTCGCAAACCACTGGCAGATCTGCCAATGCTGGGCTCGATTTCAGTAGATCTACTGAATATACAAGGAACCCCTCTGCTCCTTTCTGTAACAATCTACTCATAGTCAGAGCAGATACTAAGGGAATCCGAGATCTGGAACCCTTACCGTAGAATTTCCATTCGTTAGCCATCTCTGGTCTGAATCTAACAATCTTCTGGAAACAATCTACAGTGGCTCTGTACTTGGTTAACATATCGATACCGACAATACAATCAAAATCAGCTAAACCAAGCACAATGTAATCTAAATCAATCTCGTGACCCTCAAACTGTAGTATACAATGTCTAACTGAAGTCACAGATACAAGACCACTTCCCAACGGAGAAGAAATAGACACTACAGCAGACAAGGACTCGACTGGTAAAGCATGAATCAACGAAAAACGCTCAGATATAAAAGTATGAGATGCACCGGTGTCTATCAACACATAAGCAGGATAACCGCAAAGAAAACAGTTACCTGCAATCACATCATCTGGCGCATCTTGGGCCTGCTCTTCTGTCAGTGTAAATACTCGAGCCTGCTGTCTGGGAGGTTGGCTCACTGTCTGGCCACCTCTAGCTTGGGATTGGGTCTGTGCAGGTGGCGGCTGAAAGGAGTGAACAGATGAATCTTGCCTTTCAGGATGAGCTACTGAGCCAGATGCTCCTACACTCTGAGTTTGCTGTGCCCCTCTCTGTGGACAGACCCTGGCAAAGTGTCCCTGCTGTCTACAGATATTACATCGGCCCGTCACACCTTGACACTGCTCTGTCGCATGTCTGCCTCCACAAGAACTGCAATAAACACCTGTATACTCTAAACTCTGGCCAGGACCTCTCTGTCGTGACCCACTGGAGCTCGAAGAACTGCTCCCTGATCTCTTAAAATGTCTACCTCTCGCTTTCAGAAAATCTTTCTTACCAGTACTACTGCTTCCACTATCAAATCGAGAAGGAGGTGGTGGAAACTGGGCGGCGGGCTGTGGCGGTCTCTGACTCTGAGCACTATATGAAGCTCCTCGCTGTCGAATCAATCCAGCCTCGGCTCCTTTCGCTCTGTTCAGTGCATCAGAAAAAGTGTTGGGTCGTCCAGTGTTCACCAAAGTAAAGATGTAAGGGTTTAAGCCATTGATGAACTGATCAGCGACCGCTTCATCACTTCCTGCTACATGTGGCACAAATCGGAGCAAGGTAGAAAACTTGGCAACATATTCTTCAATGTTCCACTGCCCTTGTCGTAAGTTTGCAAATTCTGCCCCTTTGTCTTTTCGATACGACACTGGAAAGAAACGTTGATAAAACTCATCTTTAAATACCTTCCAAGTAATATCGATACCTCGATGCTCCAATGCTCTTTTCGTGGTAAGCCACCAACTCTTCGCCACTTCTTGCAACTGATGCCCTATTAATTTCACTCTTCTTTCATCTGTATAGGCAAGAGATTCAAACAGCATCTCTATATCGTCTAGCCAACTCTCACAATCCACTGCAGTCTCAGTACCCTTCAAGGTCGGAGGATGAAATGACTGAAACCTCTTCAATAAAGTCTCCATCGGTGTTGCAGTAACGTCCATCTGAGTACCTGACGTACTACCCTGTTCTGGCACTTGACCTGCGG
>NC_133323.1:13031043-13044918 GCF_012295235.1 Primulina huaijiensis | reverse complement strand
AACAAGACATAATCATAATCAAACATAATTAAGAATCTAGTATGTGATTTTGGGAAACTCGTATCCAGTCTGAATCGAGTCATGTCTTCCCGTGTTCACATGAATTATACCTTTCTTTCTGTCAATCTGACTCTGTCGAAGTCTCGAACTCAAGGCCTGTCAATACTCAATCTGGGAATGACAATATCGAGGAGTACAATATCAATACACCAATCAATTCAATACTGGATATAATCAGAACGAAATCAAATTCTGTTTCGACAGCATAACTGCATAATCTCAATATACCCAACAATACAAATCAACAGATATCCGTTCTCGCAACTCATAATCAATAATAATACAAATCTGATATCAAATCTCAGTCAAATCAACTCTGAAATTCATAACGGTATTCGTTCTTCAATCCGTTTTCGATTATCCGATTTCTACTACGTCAAGAACACCATATATGAATCATATCTGATTCTGACAATACCATAATTTCAGATCATATCAAAACTTAAGAAAACTTACGTCCGTATGAAGCCTACGTCGATAGGAACACAGTACCGAAGTCGGATTGAAAATCGGACGCACAACTCACAAATATAGAAGATAAAAGGCTTAAGGATTTCTTCGAACTTCTCGTTTCCTTCTTCCCAACTGAATCTGAATGAAGAAGCTTGTATATATATAATCAAGTTGCATGTTAATGATACGTGTCATTATTTTTTTTTTCACACCTTTCAGGCGGCGCTCGAGCGGTAACCGATTACCGCTCGGGCGCGGAATGTTCTGCCCGAGTGCTCGACTTGTTACACACTGGCGCTCGGGCGGTCATTTTCTACCGCTCGGGCGCCAGACGTTCTGTCCAAAAACCACCTGAGGATTCACTGGCGCTCGGGCGGTCATTTTCTACCGCTCGGGCGCCAACTTTTCTGTCCGAGGCTTCTTGCTTGCATTTCTTCACTTTTCCTTTCCTTCCTCACGCCTCCATTACCAATAATAGTTCAAAAGAGTGATATCAAATTTCAGGCCTTACATTTTGTGCACAATTTTTTTTATTTATCCTTGAATTTTCGGAATTCCTAGTAGAGGAAGGAGGAAAAAAAAAGTACACAAATTCCAAAAATTCACCATTATTTCTTTTGGTCTTTTGTTCTATTCTTTTTTGTGAGTCATATACAAGTGCCTCACACAGTCAAAAAAAAAAATATTTACCTTCAAATTGCTTGTCTACGCGGTCTAAGTGAGTCGATCACATTTGTTCACAAGTTGAACTTGATTGTGTGATATACAAATACAAAGCTTGAGCACACCTTCAAGAATACTATCAAATTTGATTGAAAATACTTGAGTGCGAGTGAATTTTCTTTGGAGTGAACGGTGAATATTTGTTGTGAGCAAAAAAAAAACTAGAGAGGAGTGACGAGCGACTTTTCTTTGGAGTGACCATGAGGATTTGGGTGAGGAATATTATTGTTTTCTACTAACGTTTTCTTGCAGGTACAAATCTAAAAATTTAAATGGAAAGGGAGGTAGGAGATAGTTCGAACCCGGGGTTGTCTAAGGTCCAAATGGAGGCGTTGTTTGGACATTTTAGTAGGATGATGAAGGTAGAGTTGGAGCTATTACATGAGCGGTTGGATAGGCTTGAAGTTAGTACTGGTGGAGATAAACCTAAGCCTAAAGATTTGGGTAGGAAAGAAGAAGATGAAGATTATGATTTGGGAGGAGATGAGGAGAGCCAAAATGAAAATTGGGGTAGGAATGGAAGAGGTAGAGGATTTGATAGAGGTAGAAGAGAAGCCGTACGGGGTAGGTATGATGGGAATAGGGAAGATGGTAACATGGGTAGCATTAAGATGAAAATTCCATCGTTCCATGGGAATCTGACCCGGAGGCATACTTAGAATGGGAAAAGAGGGTAGAGTTCGTGTTTGAATTTCACCACTACTCCTAAACAAAGAAGGTTAGGTTGGCGGTTGTTGAATTTCTAGACTATGCTCTCATTTGGTGGGATCAATTAGTGACCAGTAGGAGGAGGTATAATGAGAGACCCATTGAAACTTGGGATGAGATGAAGAGGATCATGAGGAAGAGGTTTGTGCCCAATCACTACTATAGGGAGATGTTTAAGAGGCTACAAACTTTGAGGCAAGGGGTAAAGAGTGTTGAGGACTACTATAAAGAGATGGAAGTAGTCATGATTAGAACCAATATTGAGGAGGATTGTGAGGTGACCATGGCTCGTTTTCTATGTGGTTTGAACAGGGAAATTCAATATCAAGTGGAGCTTAGGCACTACTTGGATCTAGACGAGATGGTGCAAATGGCCATAAAAGTGGAGCAACAACTCAAGAGGCGAGGAGTTGGCCAAACCAATCAAACCGGGGGTTCATCATCTTCGTGGCGATCAAATGTGGTGAAGCTCGAGAAGAATAAGGTGGTGACCAAGTCCAAGGTTGAGACCAAACAAGAGGCGCCTAAACAAGGAGGGCAAGGCTAATCGGAAACTCCTTCTAATCGATCTAGAGATGTTAAATGTTTTAGGTGTCAAGGGTTAGGTCATATTTCTAGTGAATGTCTTAATAAAAGGGTAATGATTTTAAATGACTATGGTGAGTATGAATCTCATAGTGAGGGTGATGATGATGATGAGATACCTGCATTAGAAGATCCTGACGAGGGTTATGAGGCGGTTGTAGGTGAAGCACTAGTGACTAGGTGAATCATGAGTGCCCAAGTCAAGGAGGAGGAGACTAACCAACGAGAGAACTTGTTCCCTACTAGGTGTTTTGTAAATCAAAAGGTTTGCAATCTCATCATAGATGGGGGGAGTTGTACCAATGTAGCAAGTGTTGAGATGGTAGAAAAATTAGGTTTACCTACATTAAAGCATCCTCAACCATATAGGTTTCAATGGTTGAATGATTGTGCGGAGGTGAAGGTTACAAAACAAGTCCCAGTGCCTTTTGCTCTTGGGAAGTATGTGGATAAGATCTTGTGTGATGTGGTACCCATGCATGCATGTCATATCTTGTTGGGTAGACCTTGGCAATATGATAGGAGGGTGACACATGATGAGTTCAAGAATAGGTGGTACTCTTTTGTATTGAAGAAAGAAACCATTGTATTACTTCTTTTGTCCCCAAAGGAAGTGTTGGAAGACCATTTGAAAAAAAAGAAGAGAGATGAGGCCGAAAAAAAGAGTGAACTAAAAAGTGAGATGGCTTTTGAGAATAAAAATGAAATGGCTGAAAAAAAGAGTGATCAAAAGAGTGAGACGACGATACAAAAGAAAAATGAGAGGAAAGAAAATGAGAGGAAAGAGGCCAAAAAGAAATCATATATGGCCCAAAAAAGTGAGTTGAAGCAATTGATGCACACACATGAACCACTTGTGTTGATTCTTTATAAAGAGATCCTCTTTAACACAAGTGATATAGCCGGAACCCTTCCGAGCATTGTTGTTTCACTTTTGCAACAATTTGAAGATGTATTTCCAGAGGAGTTACCTCAAGGCTTACCACCATTGAGGGGAATCGAGCACCAAATCGATTTTGTGCCTGGGAGTGCATTGCCAAATCTTCCAGCTTATAGGAGCAACCCGGAGGAGACCAAGGAGCTTCAACGGCAGGGTATACATAGTGATCAAGAAGAACGTTCCATTCCTTTGGGGCGAGGAGCAAGAGAAGTCTTTTAATATTATTAAACAAAAGTTAATTAATGCTCCTTTACTTGTTTTACCTGATTTTGCTAATACCTTTGAAATTGAATGTGATTATTTGAGACCTAAGGAGTTTGTGATTCATACGGATCATGAGTCTCTAAAGCACCTTAAGGGTCAACAAAAGCTGAACAAGCGGCATGCTAAGTGGGTGGCATTCATTGAAACGTTCCCATACATCATCAAGTACAAACAAGGTAAGGAAAACATAGTGGCCGACGCACGATCCCGGAGGTACGTACTAATCTCTACCTTGGAATCAACAATTTTTGGATTTGAGCATTTGAAAGAGTTGTATGTGCTGGATGAGGATTTTAAGAATGTGTTTGAAACTTGTATGCATGGACCACATGAAAAATTCTATTTGTATCATGGTTCTTATTTAGAGAAGATAGGTTGTGCATTCCTAAATTTTCAATTCGTGAATTACTTGTTAGGAAGGAACATGGGGGTGGTTTAATGGGACATTTTGGTGTGGCCAAATCCTTGAGTGTTTTGCATGAACATTTTTATTGGCCACATATGAAACGTGATGTTGAGCGTGTGTGTGATAAGTGCATAACTTGTAGGCAAGCTAAGTCTAGGACACAACCACATGGATTGTATACACCACTTCCCGTCCCTAGTGAACCTTGGATTGATATTTCTATGGACTTTGTTTTGGGGTTGCCTAGGACTAAGAAGAGGAGGGATTCGATATTTGTTGTTGTTGATAGATTTTCTAAGATGTCACATTTTATTGCTTGTCACAAAACTGATGATGCCTCTCACATTGCGGATTTGTACTTTAGAGAAGTCGTTAGGTTGCCTGGCATGCCTAGGACTATTGTTTCTGACCGTGATGTTAAGTTTTTAAGTTAATTTTTTAAAACGTTGTTTGCTAAACTTGGCACAAAATTGTTGTTTTCTACTACTTGTCATCCTTAAACGGATGGGCAAACTGAAGTTGTTAATAGGACTTTAGGAACACTTTTGCGTGCTATACTTAAGAAGAACTTAAAGAATTGGGAAGATTGTTTGCCATTTGTTGAGTTTGCGTATAATCGCTGCATGCATTCTACTACTAATTATTCGCCATTTGAGATTGTGTATGCTTTTAATCCTTTGACTCCGTTGGATTTGATGCCTTTACCTGTGAGTTAAAGGTTGTACATGGACGGCAAAAAGAAGGCTGAATTTGTTAGGGGGTTGCATGAAGAGGTCAAGGCCAAATTGAGAAGAGAAATGAGCAATATGCCAAGCAAGCCAACAAAGGGAAGAAGAAGGTGATATTTGAGAAGGGAGATTGGGTGTGGCTACACTTGTGGAAGGAAAGGTTCCCTGAGAAACGTCGTTCAAAGCGACTACCGAGGGGTGATGGACCATTTCAAGTCCTCGAGAGCATCAATGACAACGCCTACAAACTTGATCTACCAGGTGAGTATAACGTCAGTTCTGCTTTTAATGTTAGTGATCTTTCTTTGTTTGATGTAGGTGATGAGCGAGATTTGAGGACAAATCCTTTTCAAGAAGGGGAAGATGATGCGAACACGGATGGTCAAGCTCCAAGGAAAGCATGGGATCCTTTAGAATTGCCGGAGGGATCAATTACGAGGAGACAACTAAAGAAGTTGAAGGAAGCGTTGCATGGACTTATGAGCAAAAGAGAAGGACTTACAAGTGAGGTGCAGAGTGCGGAAGGCTTCGTGATGCATGGGTGTACGTGTGAGGACCAAAAGAACATGATTCAAGCGAATTTTGAACGACCGAGGCTACACGGACCCGAGCACGGACCTGTACACGGGGTCCGTGTCCATTACAGCCGAGAATGAAGAAATCCAGAGTGTACACGGACCCGAGAACGGACCTGTACACGGGGTCCGTGTACCTCACTGTGGGGACCCGGGCTCTAACTCAATTATCTGTGGGATTAAGTAGATCTTTGCTAGAAAATGTGGGTCAAAATTTTGCTTTTGATAAAAACAATTGTATATAAATCATGCACAAGCGACATCTTTTTTTTATTTTAACAAAAGTATATACACGTCTGGTTCCATTCAAATCGTCCCAACTAGAGTTTATTACACATTATTTCTCAAATGTAAACACTACTTGTTCCTCTGCTATGCCCGTAATCACCACTCTAACCTCGATCTCTCTTCCTCTGCGTGATCTTGATCCTGTCCCACCTGTTGTCATGCACACATACAGACACAACAACAGCCGGAAACTCCGGTGAGAACAAATCCCAGTATAAAACATGTATACATGCATGTCGTGCAAGTAATACAAAATCATAACACATGACTCAGTAATTATGACTCATTAGTGAATACAGATAAAATTCTTCGACTCTTATTCTTTAACTCGACTCATATCTAAGTCTAGGGATCCCGGTGTGAATAAGACGTAACAAGTCTCCCACCTACTCTCCCAATCGTGGTGGTGGTACGTCTTATTCCCAGACTTCGGTCCTCTGTATCGAATGTCTACAATAGGAGTGAATCTTCTCCTACGCCCATCGACACAACCGAACATCCGGCTTGGCTAATCAACCAAGGACTCTCCTATCTCAATGCTTTAATATAAATAAATAAGGCATAACAAAGTAAGAATCATCTAGTATGTGATTTAGGGAAACTCAAGTCGAATCTAGCTCGAGTTGTATCTTCCCGAATCAACATTGAATTATACCTTTCTTTCTGTCAATCTGACTCTGTCGAAGTCTCGAACTCAAGGCCTGTCAA
Source organism: Primulina huaijiensis (assembly GCF_012295235.1). Classification (NCBI taxonomy): domain Eukaryota; kingdom Viridiplantae; phylum Streptophyta; class Magnoliopsida; order Lamiales; family Gesneriaceae; genus Primulina; species Primulina huaijiensis. The sequence goes on along the minus strand of NC_133323.1, from coordinate 13,038,480 downwards.
TACTCAATCTGGGAATGACAATATCGAGGAGTACAATATCAATACACCAATCAATTCAATACTGGATATAATCAGAACGAAATCAAATTCTGTTTCGACAACATAACTACATAATCTCAATATACCCAACACTACAAATCAACAGATATCCGTTCTCGCAACTCATAATCAATAACACTACAAATCTGATATATCAATTTCAGTCAAATCAACTCTGAAATTCATAACAATTCTATACGGTATCCGTTCTTCAATTCGGTTTCGATTATATGATGTCTAACATATCAAGAACATTATATAGGAATCATATCAGATTCTGACAATACCATAATTTCAAATCATCTCAAAAAGTAGTAAAACTTACGTCCAGTTGAAGCCTGCGTCGATAGGAACACAGTACTGAAGTCGGATTTAAAATCGTACGGACGGATCTTTCGTAAATCACAAATCTACAAGATAAAAGGCATAAGGATTTCTCGTAGTTTCCCCGGAGCTCTTCTCGTTTCTTGTCCAGGGAGGAATGAATGAATTGTACTTTATATATATCAAGTTGCATGTCTAAGTTACGTGTCCTCTTTTCACATATTTCAGGCGGCGCTCGGGTGGTCACAAATTACCGCTCGGGCGCCGAACACTCTGTACGGTACCTAACTTGTTGTACACTGGCGCTCGGGCGGTCAAAAACGACCGCTCGGGCCCCGGACTCTCGGTCCAAAACCCGTTCTTGTGTTGCATTGGCGCTCGGGCGGCCCTTGTCTACCGCTCGGGCGCCAACAGTTCTGTATAAAATATACATCAATCCATGCTTCACCCAATCTGGTCCCGGAATGGTCCATCTATAATCATATCAATTCAAAAATCACTAATCTCAGATCAATGGAATCAAAATCTCGGGCCTTACACTCATAGTGCCTACACAGACCTAGCTCCGGACGTCTACTCGGGGTCCATGTACCAGGCGGTTTTGCGAGATTTTTTTCCTTCTTTAGAGTTTTATTTCTTTAGGAAACTAGATATTGTTATCTCTTAATTATACAAATATATTTTGGACGAAATTTTGAGGAGAATACACATTATTATTGATTGAATATCAAACTTTGATATTTTTCTCTAAACTTTCAAGGCTTTTGCTTTGTAATCAAAAATCAAACTTATCAAAATTTTTAACTTTGTGGCGTTTGTCGATCGTTCTTACGCGGATTGTCAAGGGCGTATTCTTTGAAGGTTCGTTATAGTTTCGATTGTTTTCTTTGTGATTATTTGTTGCTAAACTTTTCATAGTTTAGAGGTGAAAATCACGCACACACTTGATTCAAAAGATCGGGACACCACAAGAATCCTTTTAAACGTTATTGAATTGAGGGCGCGGTTTTAGAATAATCGTGTTTGCTTTTCTTAAGTACGTGGATTCATATCAAATTCGCTGACCGGCAGCGATTGGGCGCTTACCGGCAACTGGTTGGGAAAGAGTCCTACCCGACAAACAAAAGCAAGAAGCAACCCACCAAACACTTGTTCACCCGATACCTTACCCTTGAGGTCGTATGTAATCAATATGTATCAAACCTAGCTAATAAGGAGCTATATCTCTGACTTCCGGGTCTTTACGCTTACGGCAGCACGTCATGATCAGTATATAGGACCCCACCCGGAACCTACGTTTCAGAATTATGCTGATCCCAAGCAGTCCATCGCCGTCATTGCATACGGCAATATAAAAAAAAAAGAAGAAAAGGCAGAACCCGTGGTGACCCTTTTAAGGCTAGCGGTTTGGGGAAACTCTCTTTCCACACTGGGTTCAGTAGTCAATGCTTGTCAGTCCACCCCCCAGTCCCATACTCTTTATTCTCAATTCCGTTGGTTACATTCGTATTCGTGCGTACGCTTTCATTATGGCCTAGTCTCTTAATTACCGTTGGTTTTGGCCCCATATCAGCAACAGGTTCCACGCGATCTCTGGATGAGCATCTTCCTACCAGACTGATCTTATTCCCTTCCACGGTCGTGTGCCGTACACCACAATGATTTTTTCCATCGAGATTGCTCCAAGAGCTGCTCAATCACACCATTCCTATAAAGCTCTCTCTCCACATCGAGTTCAGTGCCAGTTCTTTGTCAGTCGTCCCTTGTTCCCTACTATTTATTAGTTATACACGGAACACGATCCTACTCTTAAAAGTGATATGGGTGAACTCAATTGCCTATGATCGATTTTCCCGAACACGGATATGCCCTTCTTTCTTTTTTAAGTTAAGTAAAGTAGCTCCTTCACCGCCGGAGAGCTATACGCCCGATTGACTTCACAACCTAGCTTACTCTCACCGACAGCAACTCAAAGTGCATTAGAACAGTGCACTCCGAACGTGTAAAGGGATATCCATCACTGGCCCTTTATAAATGTATAAATGGAAAATCAAAGTGCTAATTTCTCACTACAACTATAAGATATCCGACCTTGCCAACTCTTCGATTGGGCTCTCTGCAATGTCCAAACAAAAATAAAAAATATCCTACCCACCTAGAGAATGCCCTAATTGGATATGAGGGAATTACACGAAAATATATGTTCGAAACGGGAGACCGTGATAGCTCCTAGTCTGTCTTTCATTCTATCTTCCTCCAACTAATATCATAAGAGAAGAAAGAGAGTTCAATAAATAAGTCAATTAGCACAAGTACTCCAAGAAGCCGCTAAAGCCCTTTATTAATATGAATTCCGGGGAGGCGTAGAAGAAAAGAAAGCAAAATAAAGGTTCCAAGGTGAAACTTCCGAGACTTTACTTTCTGGGGTGGTTTGCTTGGTCTTGTTTGCTGACTACCACCTGCCGGAACACCTTGAGTGAATGCCGAGCTTGATCGTTCTTCCGAGAATGGATGTGTAGAGCATGCATGATATGAATCCACGTACGCAAGAAAAGCAAACACGATTATTCTAGAATCGCGCCCTCAATTCAATAACGTTAAAAGGGATTCGTGTTGTGTCCCAATCTTTTGAATCAAGTGTGTGCGTGATTTTCACCTCTAAACTATGAAAAGTTTAGCAACAAATAATCACAAAGAAAACAATTGACACTATAAAGAACCTTCAAAGAACACGCCCTTGACAATCCGCGCAAGAACGATCGACAAACGCCACAAAGTTAAAAAATTTGATAAGTTTGATTGTTGATTACAAAGCAAAAGCCTTGAAAGTTGAGAGAAAAAAAATCTCAAAGTTTGATATTCAATCAATAATAATGTCAATAATGTGTTGATTTTCTTCTATATCATCTCTTAATATAAAAAGATAACAATATCTAGTCTCCCAAAAAAATAAAACTCTGAAGAAGGAATAAAATCTCGCAAAACCGCAAAGTACACGGACCCCGTGTAGACGTCCGGGGCTAGGTCCGTGTAGGCACTGTGAGGTACACGGACCCCGTGTACAGGCCCGTGCTCGGGTCCGTGTACACTTTGGCTTTCTTCATTCTCGGCTGTAAGGGACACGGACCCCGTGTACAGGTCCGTGTAGGCTCTGGACTGCTTTAATAACGTTCTTTTGGTTCCCGAACTCACTCCCATGCAGCACGAACCCTTCGGCACTTTTCTCCTTGCACATAAGCCCTCCGTGATTGCTCATGACTCCCTGTAGTGCCTCCTTAAACTTTTTCAGCCGTCCTCTCGTGATCGGTCCCTCCGGCAACTCCAAAGGATCCCATGCTTTCCTTGGCGCTCGATCACCCGTGTTTGCATCATCCTCCCCTTCTTGAAAAGGATTTGTCCTCAAGTCTTGTTCATCACCTACATCAAACAATGACAAATCACTAACATTGAAAGTGGAACTCACATTGTACTCAACTGGTAGATCGAGTTTGTAGGCGTTGTCATTGATCCATTCTAGAATTTGAAACGGTCCATCGCCCCTAGGTAGTAGCTTTGAACGACGCTTCTCGGGGAACCTTTCCTTCCGCAAGAGGAACCACACCCAATCACCTTCCTCAAAGATCACCTTCTTCTTCCCGTTGTTGGCTTGCTTGGCATATTGCTCATTTCTCTTCTCAATGTTGGCCTTGACCTTTTCATGCAACCCCCTAACAAATTCAGCCTTCTTTTTGCCGTCCATATTCAACCTTTCACTCACAGGTAAAGACATCAAATCCAACGGAGTCAAAGGATTAAAACCATGTACAATTTCAAATGGCGAATAATTTGTAGTAGAATGCACACAACGATTATAAGCAAACTCAACAAATGATAAACAATCTTCCCAATTCTTTAAATTTTTCTTAAGAATAGCACGCAAAAGTGTCCCTAAAGTTCTATTAACAACTTCAGTTTGTCCATCCGTTTGAGGATGACATGTAGTAAAAAACAACAATTTTGTGTCAAGTTTAGCCCACAACGTTTCCCAAAAGTAACTCAAAAACTTAACATCACGGTCAGAAACAATAGTCCTAGGCATGCCATGCAACCTAACGACTTCTCTAAAGAACAAATCCGCAATGTGAGAGGCATCATCAGTTTTGTGACAAGCAATAAAATGTGCCATTTTAGAAAATCTATCCACAACAACAAATATAGAATCCCTCTCCTTCTTTGTCCTAGACAACCCCAAAACAAAGTCCATAGAAATATCAACCCAAGGTTCACTAGGGACGGGAAGTGGTGTATACAATCGATGTGGTTGTGTCCTAGACTTAGCTTGTCTACAAGTTATGCACTTTTCACAAACACGGTCAACATCACGTTTCATATGTGGCCAATAGAAATGTTCATGCAATGCGCTTAAAGTTTTAGCCACACCAAAATGCCCCATCAAACCACTCCCATGTGCCTCCCTAACAAGTAATTCACGAACTGAAGATTTAGGAATGCACAACCTATCTTCTCTAAATAAGAAACCATGATGCAAATAGAATTTTTCATGTGGTCCATGCATACAAGTTTCAAACACACTCTTAAAATCCTCATCCAGCACATACAACTCTTTCACATGCTCAAACCCCAAAATTTTAGACTCTAAGGTAGAGATTAGTACGTACCTCCGTGATAGTGCGTCGGCCACTACATTCTCCTTACCTTGCTTGTACTTGATGATGTATGGGAACGTTTCAATGAATGCCACCCACTTAGCATGCCGCTTGTTCAGCTTTTGTTGACCCTTAAGGTGCTTTAGAGACTCATGATCCGTATGAATCACCAACGCCTTAGGCCTCAAGTAGTGTTGCCACATTTCAAGAGTCCTCACAAGCGCATAGAGCTCCTTGTCATATGTTGGATAGTTCAGCGCTGCTCCATTAAGCTTCTCACTGAAGTACGCCACCGGCCACCCTCCTTGCATCAACACTCCACCAATACCTACACCTGAAGCATCACATTCAATTTCAAAGGTATTAGCAAAATCAGGTAACACAAGTAAAGGAGCATTAATCAACTTTTGTTTAATAATATTAAAAGACTTCTCTTGCTCCTCGGCCCAATGGAATGGAACGTTCTTCTTGATCACCGCCGTCATTGGTGCTGCCATTGTGCTAAAATCTCTTACAAACCTCCTATAGAAACTTGCAAGACCATGAAAACTCCGAACTTGACCAACAGTAGTAGGCGTTGGCCAATCTCGAATGGCACTTACCTTGTCTTCATCCACTTGTATACCCTGTGAGCTTACCAAAAAACCAAGGAAGACAAGTTTGCTTGTACAAAAGTCACATTTCTTTAAGTTAGCATACAAATTTTCAGCCCTTAGTGTGATTAGTACAAGTCTCAAGTGATTGACATGCTCTTCTAGATTCTTACTATACACTAGGATATCATCAAAGTAGACAACAACAAATTTTCCTATATGTGCACGCAAGACATGATTCATTAACCTCATAAAGGTGCTAGGAGCATTAGTTAAGCCGAAAGGCATGACCATCCACTCATACAACCCCTACTTGGTTTTAAAAGAAGTTTTCCACTCATCACCTTCCCTCATCCTAATTTGATGATAGCCACTCTTCAAATCAATTTTGCTAAAGATACAAGCATCATGCAATTCATCTAACATATCATCTATTCTAGGTATGGAATGCCTATACTTAATGGTTATGTTATTGATTGCTCTACAGTCCACACACATACGCCTTGAGCCATCTTTCTTAGGAACTAATAAAACAGGTACAACACAAGGAGACATAGACTCACGCACAAAACCCTTATCTAACAACTCACTTACCTGCCGTTGAAGCTCCTTAGTCTCCTCCGGATTGCTCCTATAGCCGGGACGATTTGGCAATGCACTCCCAGGCACGAAATCGATTTGGTGCTCGATTCCCCTCAATGGTGGTAAGCCTTGAGGTAACTCCTCCGGAAATACATCTTCAAATTCCTGCAAAAGTGAAACAACAATGCTCGGAAAGGACCCGGCTATATCACTTGTGTTAAGGAGGATCTCCTTATAAACAATCACCACAAGTGGTTCATGTGTGTGCATCAATTGTTTCAACTCACCTTTTTGGTCCATATATGATTTCTTTTTGGCCTCTTTCCTCTCATTTTCTTTCCTCTCATTTTTCTTTTGAATTGTCTTCTCACTCTTTTGATCACTCTTTTTTTCAGCCATTTCATTTTTATTCTCAAAGGCCATCTCATTTTTTAGTTCACTCTTTTTTTCCGCCTCATCTCTCTTCTTTTTTTTCAAATGGTCCTCCAACACTTTCTTTGAGGACAAAGGAAGTAATACAATGGATTCCTTCTTCAATACAAATGAATACCTATTCTTGTACCCATCATGTGTCACTCGCCTATCATATTGTCACGGTCTCTACCCAACAAGATATGACAAGCATGCATCGGTACCACATCACACAAGACCTCATCCACATATTTCCCAATAGAAAAAGGCACTAGCACTTGTTTGTTAACCTTCACTTTCGCACAATCATTCAACCATTGAAGCCTATATGGTTGAGGGTGCTTTAATGTAGGTAACCCCAATTTCTCCACCAGTTCAACACTAGCCACATTAGTACAACTCCCCCCATCTATGATTAGATTGCAAACTTTTTGGTTTACAAAACACCTAGTATGGAACAAGTTCTCCCTTTGGTTAGTCTCCTCCTCCTTGACTTGGGCACTCATGATACGCCTAGTCACTAGTGCTTCACCTACAACCGCCTCATATCCCTCATCAAGATCCTCTAACGCAGGCATCTCATCTTCATCACCCTCACTATGAGACTCATACTCACCATAGTCATTTAGAATCATTACCCTTTTATTAGGACATTCACTAGAAATATGACCTAACCCTTGACACATAAAACATTTAACATCTCTAGATCGATTAGAAGGAGTTTCAGATTTACCTTGCACTCCTTGTTTAGGCGCCTCTTGTTTGGTCTCAAATTTGGGCTTGGTCACCACCTTGTTCTCCTCACGTTTCACCACATTTGATCGCCATGAAGATGATGAACC
>NC_133323.1:13002084-13023479 GCF_012295235.1 Primulina huaijiensis | reverse complement strand
AATGTGTTGAACGGCTTATAAATGAGTTTATAGGCGTAAGGAAAAATAGAAGTATGACTTCTATGAGAGAAATGTAATTTTAATTTATGAATGTGTTCTTAAATTAAAATTTGGCCAAATAAATAATGTATTTGAAAATTGTGATTTTCATAAACATTATTATGGACTAAATTAAATTAATTCAAGTGTTGAATTAATTAAACACTAGTGGACCTAGTAGAGTCCAAATAATTAAATTAATTCAAGTGTTGAATTGATTAAATCATATTGAGTCTTGTAGAGCTCAATTTAAATAAATTATTTAACTAGTGGACTTGAGTAAATTCAAGTAATGTTTAATTAGTCTCAAAAATGTTTGAGATAGTTAAATTAAGTCCATGGGTTTTTAATTTGTTAAAAACCATATAATATTTGCATGTATGGGAGGTGAAAGGTTGGGAGACAACTTTTTGTATAACCAAGGCTTGGCATGCAACCTTTTTACTTTAACTTTTCCCACAACCAAAAAAATGTCTCTCCTTCTCTCCTAGCATGAATAGTGGCCGAAAATACTATTCATTCTCTCCATTTTTTTGTTCTTCAATAGTTGGAGAAAACACTCACTTCTCAAAGAAAAATCCTCATATTTTTCTAGTGCAAAATATGATGGGATCTACCTAGTTGGTGGTGGGCTTTATTTTAGAGCAAAGAGTGCTCTTTGGAAGCTTGTAGAAGTTCTTGCCATACAAGAGCTAAGGTGTTTACACCTTAGTTGGAGCCATCATCAACCTCAAGTGGTTGATAGGTATTTTTCTAAACACACTATGTATGACATTTTGTTGTTTTTGTATTTGCTACACATTAAATCAAGGTGGCCGAAAATTTCTTATGAAAAATCAAAATTTTAAACTTCCGTTGCGCTTCCGGTCACCGTAACCGATCCCCTTTCACATATTACCATCCTCCCTATTCCCGTCATTGTATCTACCCCGTGTGGCTTATCTCCTTCCTCTATCAAATCCTCTACCTCTTCCATTCCTACCCCAATTCTCACTTTGGCTCTCCTCTTCTCCTCCTAAATCATACTCTTCATCTTCTTCTCCTCTACCCAAATCCTTAGGCTTAGATTTAGCTCCACTAGTACTAACTTCAAGCCTACTCATCCTCTCGTGTAACGGCTCCAACTTCACCCTCATCATCCTAGAGAAATGCCCAAACAATGCCTCCATTTGGACCTTAGATGACCCTTGGTTAGAACTGTCTCCTACCTCCCTCTCCATTTAAATTTCAGATTTGTACCTGCAAGAAAAACGTTAGTAGAAAACAAAATATGCCTCACCCAAAATTCTCACGGTCACTCCAAAGAAAATCACTCGTCTCTCCTCTCATATTTTTTTTTGCTCACAACAAATACTCACTAGTCACTCCAAAGAACTAACACTCACACTCAAATGTTTCCACTCGAATTTGATGTTTCTCTCGAAAGTGCATTCAAGCTTTGTATTTGAATATCAAACAATCAGGTTCAACTTGTGAACAATTGTGATCAACTCACTTAGACTGCGTAGACAAGCAATTTGAAGGTAAATAATTTTTTTTTGACCGTGTGAGGCACTTGTATATGACTCACAAAAAGGAATAGAACAAAATACGAAAAAGAATTAAAGGTGAATTTTCGGATTTTTAGTAATCTTTTTTTTTTTTTTTACTCTAAGAATTCCGAAAATTCAAAGAAAATTTAATAAGACATAAAATTTCGTGTATCACAGATTCACGAACGACGAAGAATGATAGAACAAAACAGATCTAAAAGCAGAACTAAAGGATAATTAGATCTGATAATAGAAAGAAGGATAAACTTACTTGAATTCAATTAACCAAAAGCTCTGATACCAAATGATATGAATCCACGTACGTAAGAAAAGCAAACACGATTATTCTAGAATCGCGCCATCAATTCAATAACGTTAAAAGGGATTCGTGTTGTGTCCCGATCTTTTGAATCAAGTGTGTGCGTGATTTTCACCTCTAAACCATGAAAAGTTTAGAAACAAATAATCACAAAGAAAACAATCGACACTATAACGAACCTTCAAAGAACACGCCCTTGACAATCCGCGCAAGAACGATTGACAAACGTCACAAAGTTAAAAACTTTGATAAGTTTGATTGTTGATTACAAAGCAAAAGCCTTGAAAGTTGAGGGAAAAAATCTCAAAGTTTGATATTCAATAAATAATAATGTCAATAATGTGTTGATTTTTGTCCATATCATCTCTTAATATAAAAAGATAACAATATCTAGTCTCCCAAAAAAATAAAACTCTAAAGAAGGAATAAAATCTCGCAAAACCGCAAAGTACACGAACCCCGTGTAGAATTCCGAGGCTAGGTCCGTGTAGGCACTGTGAGGTACACGGACCCCGTGTACATGTCCGTGCTCGGGTCCGTGTACACTCTGGATTTCTTCATTCTCGGCTGTAATGGCCACGGACCCCGTGTACAGGTCCGTGCTCGGGTTTGTGTAGGCTCTGGACTGCTTGAATAACTTTCTTTTGGTTCCCGAACATACTCTTATGCAGCACGAACCCTTCGGGACTTTGCTCCTTGCACGTAAGCCCTCCTTGATTGCTCATGACTCCGTGTAGTGCCTCCTTAAACTTCTTCAGCCGTCCTCTCGTGATCGGTCCCTCCGGCAACTCCAAAGGATCCCATGCTTTCCTTGGCGCTCGATCACCCGTGTTTGCATCAATGGATGACCATGATGTCTTTCCTACACCCCTAATAGATAGAGAACCGAGGGTGGTTGAGTGAGCGGTAAGGCTGTGGTTTGCTAAGCTTTCGACTTTCCTCACAGCTTTCGGGTAATCGCCGATAAGTGAACAACGCCGATATGTCCGTACAACCCGTGTGCGTAGGCACTAATAGTCATGTGTGCTCCTCCGCGATTCTTAGCTAAGTAGGACTTTTACGCCAAAGTCCAAAGTACAGTTGGGCAATAAAGATGTAATGACTTTCTGTCGTTTCACGACAGACTTTCGAAATCTATATTTGTTCATTTTGAACTCCATTCGTCACACCGAATTCTCTTCTTATATTAAGTTCTTCCTAGCCGAACTTTTTACTTTCCATTAAAGAAAGAATGAAGCAAACCCGAATACAGAATCGAGGCGGCTGTTTGCTTCGGAGGTGAAACTGCAAATACAAGGGTTTTCCCCTAAGTAGGGGCATAGTTTAGGATTACTATACCTATCCGTTTAGCCACCGATTAGAACTAGATTCCCGAATCGTCCGTCACGTTAACCGGGATAGTTGGGAGAAAGGACTTCTCACATTATATCTACCCTTTCTTTATAAAAGTAATAATTGACAAGGCAAGATAGCAGAAGAGGAGCAGCTGTGAATGGAATATGGGCTGAATTGGACCCACTTCTCATATGATATTGACTTAACCCATAACAGCCAAGAGGATTGAATGACTTCCGTGGACCGATCATGAGACCGATAGTAGCTTACGACGGATGTGAACCGGAGGTTGCGCCCATTTCTCCCGGAGATCCGCCGAAGAACATATCTAGTATCAACCATGACACCCAACCCTTATGCTCCCTATATGTTATCAAGCATCAAGATCAAAACGTGCACAGAAGAAGAACTCCCAGTCCAGTCCTTGCTTTCTTGGGAGCTTTCCTTATCTATCAGTTCTTTGTTTGTGACAACTTTTCCAATAACTATTTGTACCACGTGGTGAAGCCACTTCTTTGCGCGGAGGAATCCATCCCAAGCCAAGATCGGAGAGGCAGGCGTACAACGAGACATCGGCGGCTTCAGTCCTCTATGTGTATGCCCAGTGAGAGTCCCCTTTGCCGTCCGAAAAATGACTTCTTCATAATGGTGGACGCCAAAATTCCCCATGTTTGGCAACTCGAGAATACGCCAAATCTGAGCATGAACAGGAATCAAGAAGATAAGCTCTTCAAATTTAAATATAAGACTGAAGTCGGTGACTCCCAGGGTACGTACCAGCCCTTGCCGTTCTTTGTCCATGCCTGTCTTACCTTCCTCCCCTCCATAGACAGAATATGAATTGGCATTTCTTGATCAGAGAAGAGGGGCTTCGTACGCGTAACCAAATGTGTCCACTCCCACGTACTACTTTCAATAGGCTTCGCTGTGCCCATTCGCCACTTCCTCAAGCACCTCGGCCGGCACATCAGGGGATGACCCCAAGCGCCTCGAAACGGATGGTTTAAATTCATTGGTTTAAGGCCTTTTTCCAACCCCCGTCATGGGAGACCATTACTGGGTGTATAAAGGCGCCTTTTTAGGTCCTATTTTCTATTGATCCTTCATTCCAGCTTAGTCTTCGCAGGAAATTCAATTGTGGGACCACTTTTACCACCCAAAAGAGATGACTGTTTAACACCTGCCGAAAGACCTCCAATCTAATGATAGAGACAGACCATCAAGAGGGGTTCCAAAGTTCGCTTTTTCCGCCCTCTTTCTTTTTTTGTCCCATCCATAAATGGACGATCCCCCGCATGCTCAGCCAAAGAAACTTCCTCAGGACGGCTATAAAGGACAACAGATCTTTTAGTCAATAGAGTGCAACCTAACGTCTGATTGCGTGCTTAGGGCGAGGCAAGTAAGTAGCTCTTTAATCGACGAATTCAGAGAAGACTTGATTCGAGAACAAGAAGGGTTGGAACCAACCAGTTTGCGCGAGACTTGAAGGTAATCGGGCAGCGAGTCATGCAACAAGGCTCTGCAAGACCTGTTGTGGGGACCGGGGCTCTGACTCAATTATCTTTGGGATTAATTGGATCTTCGCTAGAAAATGTGGGTCAAAATTTTGCTTTTAATATCAAAAACGATTGTATATAAATCATATACAAACAACATCTTTATTTTATTTTAACAAAAGTAGATACACGTCTTGTTCCATACAAATCCTACAAACTAGAGTTTATTACACATTACATATCAAATGTAAACACTACTAGTTCCCCTGCTATGCCCGTAATCACCACTCTAACCTCGATCTCTCATCCTCGACGTGACCCTGATCCTGTCCCACCTGTTGTCATGCACACATACAGACACAACAACAGCAAGATACTCCGGTGAGAACAAATCCCAGTATAAAACATGTATACATGCATGTCATGCAATTAAATACAAAATAATAAAACATATATCAGTTACGGATACTCTTGGACTCTTATTCTTTGACTCGACTTATATCTAAGTCTAGGGATCCCGATGTGAATAAAACGTAACAAGTCTCCCACCTACCCTCCAAATCGTGGTGGCGGTACGTCTTATTCCTAGACTTCGGCCCTGTCTGTCAAACATCTACATCCGGAGTCGATCTTCTCCTGTGCTTCGATACCACCGAACATCTAGAACTTGGCAATTCTGCCAATGACTCTCCTATCTCAATGTTTATACATAAATCAACATAAAGCACAAGTATAGCAAGGTAGAAAAATCTAGTATGTGATTTTGGGAAACTCGAATCAAATCTAACTCGAGTTGTATCTTCCCGAATCAACATGAATTATACCTTTCTTCTCGTAGTCCCGGTCTGAACAAGTCGAAGTCTTGAAATCTCGATACCAATCAGTCAATACAAATTTGAAATGACATGTATAAAATGTACTATATCAACCTCTAACTCAAAAAAAGTACACATACGGATCAATATTCAATCTCGGTACATTTCGACGGCATAACGGCGTACTCTTGCGATACCGGTAACTCAAACATCAATAATCTATAACAATAATTCATAATTCTCATCACAACATAATCCCCAGCGCTGAATTCTGCATATTTTCAATTCAATATATGCTAGACATAACCTAACACTGCATATCATATCCGTTCTTCGATCCAGTTGCGAATAAGCGTTCACAATAATTACAAGAACTAATAATAACAATCAAACTCTAATTTCCCCCAATCATCTCAACTCCAAAACATGCTGAAAAGTGATAATACTTACATCCTTTAGTAGCCCTTGTCGAGAGGATCACAAAATTGTATTCAGATCGAAACTCGGATAAACGGATTGTGCATCACCAAATTGTTAAGAGATGAAGAAGCTGAAGAATTCTCAGAGCTCCTCGGATGAAATGTTGAAGAAGAATAACTTAGGTAACCTTTATATTGCATGTAAAGTGCACATAGCTCCTCCTTTGACTTGCACGTTTTGCGCATATGCGCGACCATCACCGGCGCATATGCGCGAGACGCACTGTCTCGGCACTTGACCATTTCAGCAGCTGGCGCATATGCGCGCCTTCTTTCGGCGCATATGCGACAACTTCTCTGGAAAACTACTTTGGCTACTGGACACCTCGCCCACCCGTCGCGCATATGCGCGAGACCTTCTGTCCTCGCACATATTCCCAACTCAACAATTTCAATCCAATCTCGCCGTGCCCTGTCTATAATCAGTTCAATCAATCAAATACTCATCTCAGATTAACAGTATAAAACCTCGGGCATTACATTTCTCCCCCTCTAAGATATGATTTCGTCCCCGAAAACTCAGGCAATCAATCAAAGCTTATAAAGGAAGCAATATACTCAAAAGTTAAATAAATACTTACGTCATGAAAACAACTCGGGATATTTCTGTCTCATCTCTAATTCTGTCTCCCAGGTCGCTGCTTCAGTGCCATGACGACTCCATTGGACTTTCACCAGCGGAATAGTTTTCGTTCTGAGCTGTTTGTCTTTCCAATCAAGAATCTGAATTGGCTGTTCAATATAACTCAAAGTGCCGTCAATCTCGGCTTCATCAGGCTGAATGACATGAGAAGCATCAGGTATATATTTACGTAGCATCGATACATGGAAGACATCATGTATCCCAGATAGAGAAGGAGGAAAAGCAAGTCAATAGGCACGATCGCCAATCTTTTCAAGAATTTCGTACGGACTGATGTATCTAGGAGACAATTTCCCACATTTACCAAACCTTACAATGCCTCTGAAAGGAGAAATATTCAAAAATACTATGTCTCCCTGTTCAAAAACTAACGGTCAACGACGTACATTCGCATAATTGGTTTGTCTATTCTGTGCAGTCTTCATTCTTTTCTGTATCAATTTTACTTTATTAGTCATCTCTCGGATCATATCAGGCCCAAGCTCTGGTACTTCTGAGATGTCATCCCAATACAGCGGAGATCTGAACTTCTTTCCATATAAAGCCTCAAACGGTGCCATCTCGATGCTCGTCTGATAGCTGTTGTTGTACGAGAACTCACAAAGAGGAAGTGAATCTTGCCAATTATTGCCAAAATCTAGCACTACAGCCCTTAGCATATCCTCTAAAGTCTGGATAGTACGCTCTGACTGTCCGTCTGTCTGGGGATGGTAAGCAGTACTCAGGTGCACTGTCGTACCAAAAGCCTGCTGCAAACTGTGCCAGAAGTGTGAAGTGAATCGTGGATCACGATCTGATACGATTGACTTCGGCACACCATGCAATCTGACTATCTCTCTGACATATATCTCTGCCGTCTGATCATGTCTATACGTCATTCTATACGGAATGAAACATGCGGATTTGGTGAATCTGTCTATCACAACCCAAATCGCATCACAACCCCGGGATGATCGTGGTAATTTCGTAACAAAGTCCATGGAAATATGATCCCATTTCCATCCAGGAATAGATAAACTCTGAAGTAAACTTCCGGGCTTCTTTCTCTCGGCCTTCACCTGTTGGCAATTCAAACATTTCGACACAAACTCTGCAATGTCAGATTTCATCTGTTTCCACCAAAACTGTATCTTTAGATCGTTATATATCTTTCTGCCACCAGGATGATTACTGAACCGACAACAGTGCGCTTCTGATAGAATCTGTTGTTTCAAATCTGAAACATCTGGCACCATAAGACGGTTATTTACATATAGAACATTATCATGTACCTGATACTCTGAATGATATCCGGATCTGACCATCTGAATCGACTTCTGAACATTTTGATCATTTTTCTGTGCTTCTTTAATGCGAACAATCAAATCTGGTTCTAATTTAATCGTAGCAAGTCGCAATGGTCTACTCTCTGTGTCAAATGCTAATCCAGACAAACAGCAATCCTTAATCAGATTAGAAACACCTATCGTCGATAAGGATAAGGCACATAATTTTCGACTTAAGGCATCTGCTGCTGCATTAGACTTCCCTGGATAGTACTTGATTTCGCAATCAAAATCTTTCAGCAAATCGAGCCATCTACACTGTCTCATATTCAACACGGATTGAGAGAACAGATACTTCAGGCTTTTATGATTCGAATAGATTTCAAACTTCTCGCCGTAGAGATAGTGTCGCCATATCTTGAGTGCAAATACAATGGCCGCCAATTCAAGATCATGAATTGGGTACCGAGTCTCGTGTGGCTTCCACTGTCTCGAGGCATATGAAATCACATGTCCTCGCTGCATAAGAATACATCCTAACCCTTTGTGAGATGAATCACAATATACAACGAAATCACCCATACCTGAAGGTATCGTCAATACTGGAGCACTGGTCAATCGTCTCTTCAACTCCAAGAAGCTAGCCTCACAAGCTTCAGACCACAAAAATGGCGCATTCTTTTGTGTCAACTGGGTAATCGGCTTCGTGATACTAGAGAAATCTTTGATAAATCGTCGATAGTACCCTGCTAGACCCATGAAACTGCGTATCTCTGGCACAGAAGTCGGTCTAGGCCAACTAATTACAACTTCAACTTTACTTGGATCAACAGAAATACCGTCTCCAGATATGATATGCCCCAAAAACACAACATGTCTCAACCAAAACTCACATTTCGACAGTTTAGCATATAATTTCACATTTCTCAGCGTCTGCAACACAATTTTTAAGTGTTCGGCATGCTCAACCATACTCTTGGAATATACTAAAATATCATCGATAAAAACAATTAAAAACTCATCTAGATACTTTTGAAAAACACGATTCATGAGTCCCATAAACACCGCTGGAGCATTCGTTAAACCAAAAGGCATGACAATAAATTCATAATGTCCATACCTGGTTCATAATGCTGTCTTTGGTTTGTCTGCATCTCTGACTCGGAGTTGGTGATATCCAGATCAAAGATCGATCTTGGAATAGACAGAAGATCCCTGCAACTGATCAAATAAATCGTCGATACGAGGCAATGGGTATTTGTTCGTTACCGTCGCCTTGTTCAGTTGTCGGTAATCAATACACAATCTCATTGAACCGTATTTCTTTCGCACAAATAGCACTGGAGCGCCCCAATGAGAAACACTCGGTTTGATATATCCCTTGGATAAAAGATCTTCTAATTGTGTTTTTAGTTCTTTCAGTTCAATAGGTGCCATTCTTTACGGAGCTCGGGATATAGGAACAGTACTTGGAATGAGATCGATGCTAAAATCTACCTCTCGAGCTGGAGGTAACCCTGGAATCTCGTAGGGGAATACATCGGCAAATTCACGTACCACTGGCAGATCTACCAATGACGGGCTCGATTTCAGTAGATCTACTGAATAGACAAGGAACCCTTCTGCTCCTCTCTGTAACTCAATCTCGTGACCTCGAACTGTAGCATACACTGTCTAACTGAAGTCACGGATATAAGACCACTTCCCAACGGAGAAGTAACAGACACTACAGCAGATAATGACTCGACAGGCAATGCATGTATCAATGCAAAACGTTCTGATATAAATGTATGAGATGCACCTGTATCTATCAATACATAGGCAGGATAGCCGCAAAGAAAACAGTTACCTGCGATCACATCATCTGGTGCATCTTGGGCCTGCTCTTCTGTCAGTGCAAATACTCGAGCCTGCTGTCTAGGAGGCTGGCTCACTGTATGGCTACCTCTGGCTCGGGGCTGGGTCTGTGTAGGGGTTGGATGAAAGGATTGAACAGATGAAGCTTGCCTCTCAGGCTGATTTACGGAACCAGATGCTCCTACACTCTGAGCTTGCTGTATCCCTTTCTGTGGACAAACCCTGGCGAAGTGTCTCTGCTGTCTGCAGATATTGCAACGACCCATCACTCCCTGACACTGTTCAGTGGTATGTCTGCTTCCACAAGAACTGCAATACACACCTGCATACTCTGTACTCTGGCCAGGACCTCTCTGTCGTGATCCACTAGAGCTCGTCGAACTGTGCTCCCTGATCTCTTGAATTGTTTGCCTTTCGCTTTCAAATGGTCTTTTCTCCCGCTGCTACTACCACTGCTCTCAAATCTGGGAGGAGGTTGAACAACGGGCTGTGGTGGTCTTGGACTCGGACTGACATAAGGAGTGCTTCGTTGCCCAAGCAGTCCAGCTTCCGCCCCCTTGGCACGGTTCAACGCTTCAGGAAAGTTATTAGGTCTACCGGTATTCACCAAAGTAAAAATATCTCGATTCAAGCCATTAATAAACCGATCTGCAATGGCCTCATCATTTTCTGCAACATGAGGGGCAAATCGGAGCAATGCAGAGAACTTAGCAACATAGTCTTCGATGTTCAGTTGTCCCTGTCTCAAATTGGCAAATTCAGCACCTTTGTCTTTTCGGTAGGACACGGGAAAGAATCGTTGATAGAACTCTGCTTTGAAAACTTTCCAAGTGATCTCTGTGCCACGATGCTCCAAGGCTCTTTTCGTGGTAAGCCATCAGTTCTTTGCAACTTCTTGCAGTTGATGCCCAATAAGTTTAACTCGTCGTTCGTCAGTGTAGTCAAGAGATTCAAATAACATCTCGATGTCGTCGAGCCAACTTTCACATTCAACTGAATTTTCTGTGCCCTTCAGTGTCGGTGGTCGGAAAGACTGAAACCGCTTCAACAAAGTCTCCATCGGTGTAGCGGTCACATCCATCGGATCATTGGATGTACTGCACTGTTCTGGTGCCCGACCTGCTACTGGTTGCGGTACTCGTCGAGGAGGCATATCTGATTATTAAACGGATTAGTACACAATCTATACAATCTGTCTCAGTCCTCCTCTGATCATATACCTCTAATCCAGAATAGGTTCTGATTCAGTCTTTTGCAAATAGATGCTGTACTCAACTCTGATAACAATACAACATATAATAGTGAAAGCAATAAATCATGACGTGTGCTAGCATCATATAAGCAAGGAAGACGACTCAATCTACCCCGCTCACTCTCTTCTTTCTCAGTCTATACAGAACCTACTGCTCTGATACCACCTGTTGTGGGGACCCGGGCTCTGACTCAATTCTCTTTGGGATTAATTGGATCTTTGCTAGAAAATGTGGGTCAAAATTTTTCTTTTGATATCAAAAACGATTATATATAAATCATATACAAACAACATCTTTATTTTATTTTAACAAAAGTAGATACACGTCTTGTTCCATACAAATCCTACAAACTAGAGTTTATTACACATTACATATCAAATGTAAACACTACTAGTTCCTCTGCTATGCCCGTAATCACCATTCTAACCTCGATCTCTCATCCTCGGCGTGACCCTGATCCTGTCCCACCTGTTTTCATGCACACATACAGACACAACAACAGCCGGATACTCCGGTGAGAACAAATCCCAGTATAAAACATGTATACATGCATGTCATGCAATTAAATACAAAATAATAAAACATATATCAGTTACGGATAAAACTCTTTGACTCTTATTCTTTGACTCGACTCATATCTAAGTCTAGGGATCCCGATGTCAATAAGACGTAACAAGTCTCCCACCTACCCTCCAAATCGTGGTGGCGGTATGTCTTATTCCTAGACTTCGGCCCTGTCTGTATCGAACATCTACAACCGGAGTCGATCTTCTCTTGTGCTTCGATACCACCGAACATCTAGAACTTTGCAATTCTGCCAATGACTCTCCTATCTCAATGCTTATACATAAATCAACATAAAGTACAAGTATAGCAAGGTAGAAAAATCTAGTATGTGATTTTGGGAAACTCGAATCAAATCTAACTCGAGTTGTATCTTCTCGAATCAACATAAATTATACCTTTCTTCTCGTAGTCCCGGTCTGAACAAGTCGAAGTCTTGAAATCTCGATACCAATCAGTCAATATAAATCTGAAATGACATGTATAAAATGTACTATATCAACCTCTAACGCAAAAATAGTACACATACGGATCAATATTCAATCTCGGTACATTTCGACGGCATAACGGCGTACTCTTGCGATACCGGTAACTCAAACATCAATAATCTATAACAATAATTCATAATTCTCATCACAACATAATTCCCAGTGCTGAATTCTGCATATTTTCAATTCAATATATTCTATACATAACCTAACATTGCATATCATATCCGTACTTCGATCCAGTTTCGAATAAGCGTTCACAATAATCACAAGAAATAATAATAACAATCAAACTCTGATTTCCCCCAATCATCTCAACTCCAAAACATGCTGAAAGGTGATAATACTTACATCCTTTAGTAGCCCTTGTCGAGAGGATCACAAAATTGTATTCAGATCGAAACTCAGATAAACGGATTGTGCATCACCAAATTGTTAAGAGATGAAGAAGCTGAAGAATTCTCAGAGCTCCTTGGATGAAATGTTGAAGAAGAATAACTTTGGTAACCTTTATATTGCATGTAAAGTACACATGGCTCCTCCTTGGATCAGCACGTCTCGCGCATATGCGCGACCATCACCGGCGCATATGCGCGAGACTCTCTCTCTCGGCACTTGACCATTTCAGCTGCTGCCAACTTCTCTGGACAACTACTTTGGCTACTGGACACCTCGCGCATATGCGCGAGACCTTCTCTCCTCGCACATATTCCCAACTCAACAATTTCAATCCAATCTCTCCGTGCCCTGTCTATAATTAGTTCAATCCATCAAATACTCATCTCAGATTAACAGTATAAAATCTCAGGCATTACACCTGTTGTGACCGAGAAGTAGGAATTCTAGATCTGCCTGCCTCCCTTGCGCTTTTAGCAGAAGAGTCAATGATTCCGTTCACGCCGGCTGCCTTTTTCATTGGCTCTCGGAATATTAGATAGTCACTTCACAAAGCCCAAAGAGAGTACACATACATAGCTCATAGCTGGAGTGGAACGAATTCCTTCGCCTTTAGGTGCGTCAAGTCACCACCTGCGCTCTGCATCTTCACGAACTGTAAGGCCCGAGATTTGATTTCGGTGATTTGAGGAAGCATGGAATTTTGTCGAAGAAGGCAGTAACCAAGAAGCCGGAACAGAACATTGCGCGCACATGCGCGGCTGGAGGCGCGCACATGCGCGGAATAATGAGTTGAGCATTGTGCGGGACAGAACATCTCGCACATATGCGCGAGACATGTCGCGCATATGCACGAGAGGGTGATTTCCCGGAAGGCGAGTCCAGAGAGTTGGGCGCACATGCGCAGAGTGGAGGCGCGCATATGCGCGAGTATTGTATGCCGAGACAGTAGGTCTCGCGCATATGCGAGAAGAGAGTGTGCGCATATGCGCGAGTTGCTGAAACGCCGGACAGGAAGCCAGGCGCATATGCGCGGGCCTTGGGCGCGAATATGCGCGACGCATGCATTTTGCAAATCAGCCATGTTTCCTTGGCATGCCACTTGTTATGTATGTATATATCTATATATAGTGTATTCTTCATATTCCCAGCAAAAAGAACGAGAATTCCTTAGAAATCCTCCAAGTTCCATCGTAGTTTTAAATTGCGATTTAGCAAGATTCGCTTATTCGATTTTGCATCCAACTACAGTACCGTGATCCTCTCGACGAGAGATTCGACTGGACGTAAGTTTTATTGAGTTTATACATGGCTTGAAATTATGATATTGGGGAAATTGTGATTTGCTTATTATTATGTGTTCTGGATATACGGATCAGTATATAATTGAAGTCCGATTGTTATGATTTTCTGAAATGATATAACTGAGATTGTACAGATTTGAGATTATGATATGTTATGGTTGAGATTATGATTGTATTGATATCGATTCTGAGTTGTGATAGTATATATGTGATGTGGAGATTGACGGGATTACTGAGATTGTATTATTATGCCGTCGCAACATCAGTAGATTGATATTGATCAGATTCTGTATTGGTTGAGAATGTATCGTTTGTCGTTGATATTAATCAGATTGGGTTTTGATTTGAGCATTGATCAGAACGTGTCTTGAATTGAGTTGTACAGTGACACAGTATATTCAGTATTGATTTGAGAATGTATATTGATATTGTGCCTATTCGATATTGTCATTGCCAGATTGAGTATGGACAGATTTGAAATAGAGACTTTGACTTCGTCAAACGAAGAAGACAAAGGTATAAATTTATGTTGATGCGGGATTGCACAACTCAAGTCCGATTGACTTGAGTTTCCCAAAATCACATACTTTACTTTATTGCATTGATATTTGCAATTAAATGAGATTGATATTTTTGATTATTGATTTATGTATTGAGTCATAAGCGGATACGCCTAATTGTAAATGAGTAATGTTGTGACAGTAGTGCCGAATAGTGATGGAATCGTCACTGGCACATTGCACATTGTCACAAGATAGGATATTGGTGAAAATGCCAAAGTCTGTGATGGATAGGTCAAGACACCAGATGTTTGGTCATATCGAAGTGGATAGAATTGGAGTTTCTACTGTTACTGATGTTCCATAGAGAAAGGGCCAAAGTCCGTGAATAAAAACATACCACCACCCCGATCGGGAGTGTAGGTGGGCGTATGTTCTTATTCCGATCGGGATCCCTAGATTAGGACGAGACGAGTCAGAGTCTATGAGTCACTGAGGGTGATTCAGAGTTGCGTTGATTCATGTGTCAGATTTGATACATGTTATATTCAGAGTTATTATTGATTCATGTTTCTGATTTGATACATGTTATGAATGTTTATTTCATGTTTTTATAACTGTTTATATGAAATGCATGTATACATGATTTATACTGGGAATGTAATTCTCACCGGAGTTATCCGGATGTTGTCTTGTTTGTATGTGTGCTTGACAACAGGTGGGATAGAATCAAGATCAGGAAGAGAATGAGAGAGTATAGTTAGCGTGGAGATTCGGGCCCAGAAGCAGAGTAGGATTCAGCCCTTGATGTATAGATGCTGAACCTAGTTGAGATAGATATCTGTAGTACATATGTTGTACTTTTATACTGATATGTATATTAACTAGATTACATTACGTTTCCGCATTCATAATTTAAAAAAAAAAATTTGTCCCACTTTTCTTACTGGTTATTTGACGTTAATAATGATTAAGACATGGATTAGCGTCCGGGTCCCCACACGAACTGACCTTGGTATCAATCCGATCTGTTGGATAAAATACTCATCCCCTCACCCCTCGCCAAGACAACCGAGAAAGAGAACGTCTAGCGGGCCCTCCGCGCCCTCAAAAAGCGTAGAGAGTCGAATATAAACTCTCGTCGCAGAGACACCGACTTCTCCTTCTATTCTAGCTAGCTATTTTAAGGGGTCTCACCCGAACCACTTTCCCACAATGGAAGGATCGAAATTCTGTTCACAAGTCAAGATCGACGAAGCAGGCGCACTCCGAACGAGATCAATCACTGAGCCCAGCTCATCGGGAAGATTGGATCCCCCAACCGTACATCATCCAACAGGTCTTGCAGAGCCTTAATATCAGACATCAAAGACAACATAGAATCCAAGTCCAAGACTGGAGTGATAATGCTATAGAACGTATCCTTACTTACCTTCTTGGCAAGGCGAACAACCTTTGCCAAGGTTCCGAAGGAAAGATAGAACTGAAATAAGACTAAACGAGTTTCATCTCTCTTGTATATAAGTTTTCTATGAAAAGAGGGGATATCCTAGGATACCCTGAGCGTGTCAGAAAGATGGGGTACGGGAAGTGAGTCATGGTGAAATTCTCCACCATAAGCCCTCTGAAGCGAAGATGCACACTGCTTTAAATAGAAAGCGCACTGCAACATCCCCTAATGAGGTACGGTACGACGATCAAACGATTTTTATTTTGCTAGCATTTGGTCATTGCTCAGGAGACGAAGAATCTGGAAGGTTCGCTCCGATTGATGAATTGCAAGAAATGTTCGTTGCACAGAAAAAAGAGGAATACTTGAGACCATAAAAGGAATGCTAGGTCTTTTGAATGAAGGTCTTGGGAAAGCGATGAATGCACCGATTGATTGACATGAAAAAAGAATAGGCTTACGGCCCGTACTCCACTGATCGGACTCCTTACATCAGGGACTCCAGCGATGGTTCAAAAAAAGAATAGGAATCCAGACATTTCCCTCATTATTCGCTGACGGTATCCACCCTGGATCCCGGGAGCTTGAAGAATCATGGATCTTGCACACGCCTCCTTTCTTTCAAACCCTAAATTTCAATTCAATCATTTCCCTCTCTTAGATAGAATAATGGCTAGAACCAGGGGAAGGACGTTAGACAGTCCCGAGTCTCCTTAAGAGGTGTTGGCCTACTTAGAGAATAGACACGTGCAGTAGGCTGTGCTAGTACTTAGCCTATATTCCCTTCTTGCTTGCTCTCCGTTATTGGAATATATGAACAGGTGGTTGAGTGAGTGTTTTTAAAACCCACGGCCTACATAGACAAGCCCTTCAAAAGGAAAGGACTCGACATCAAACCGGATTTAGTTCTCGCTAAGAGCTTAGAAAATGATAGAAGTCCTACTCTCATTTCATTCTCGTATGCGAACAGAACTAAACATTGATTGAATTCACATTCTTTTTTTCACAACGAAAAAGAAAAGCAGGACCAAGAGTAGCAGCATAACCAAAGATGGATTTGTGAATGAGAGGTAGAGCTTTGCTAGCGGATGGAGAGTCTGGAAGGCAGAATGAGCGGCGAACCCGCCCGGGGACAATAGGGGACTTAGCTCTTCCGTAGCCGTTTGAAAGGTTTTGGTCGAACTCTACTAAGCATCGAGTCTAGCTTAGCCGGGAGTGATTCCGCAGGAGTTTGGTCCAATTCCTTTTGGAGGGATCGGGTTGAAGTCAAAGCATGATCTACAATTGGACTTATCCACATTGGTTCTATGTGATTTAAGCTAATCCTTTCTTACCACAGGAGAAAGTATTTTACTTAAAATAAAAAAGTGAATTTCGTCTCATTGGGCTCTATATCTAGGATGAGCATTCGATTGTTCTAGCAGAACTAAATCACCACAAGGCGCCTCTTTCTCCGCTTTGAAATACTGTAAATCCCTTTCCTTTCATTGTTGAGAATAAGAAGAGTAGCTGTACTCTACTCTTAGAGCCGACTATGACTTCTTCGTCTTCTCTTTATCCTAAGGGGTTTAGAGGCTTTTCTATAGCTTTCTAAGCCCTTTCTCTTAGCTAGGGGAAATCCTAGTCTAGAGGAGAGTTTTCTATAAGAATATGGAAAGAGGAGGAATAGGTTGCCCGATCCCTAACTAAAAAAGTGGGGGGTGAAGAGAAAAGATAAAATATTTCGAGGAAGGGTCTTTGCCAGGAGGCCTGAGATTCTTGAATTTACATAGCATAAATACGGACATTCTGCTTCAAGTTGCCATTGAATTGCTTTTCGTTCTCTTGCTGATTCAGAGGATGGACAAGAGTTCGTGCTGACACTTCATGAAACAGAGACTGTTATAACTTACTCAGTCTCTGATACAGCTCCTATTGTGGAAAAATAGGTTTGACTCCTTTGCCTTTGTGACCTCGGTCACACGGGAGACCCCTCCAACAATAGAGAGTACGAATACCCCAACAGATCTTTGAATGACTTCCATAAAGTCTGGTGCCGACGAGTCCCGCTGAGTAAGGACCATCTCTGAATGAATAAGAGGCCCAACCGCCATACCTTTTTTGATCTACAATTTCATATGCTTCGTGAAAGCGAATTGGGACAAGAATGTTTGTTAAGCCAAGAGTTCTTTTTTAAGAATAGGAAGAGAGGGGTTTAGTGGCTTTGGGGAGTCCATTGCATAAAGAGTATAGAGATTGATTGGGCCCAAGGACCCTTTTAGCAAACCAGGAATATAGTGAACAAAGAGGTATCTACGTTGCTTTTTTATTCAGGCTTGGCGAAGGTGTCTGATCTACTAGCTCTCCTCCAACCAATCCGGAGACTACAAGACCTTCATCTCAATCTCCACCGGTTCCCACTGAAAGCAGAGCATTACCTAAGGTAGATCAATTATCCCTCCTTCCAGTTTGCCATAAACTTTCTTGGCTAACTGTTGACATCATCTTCAATCTCAGATGTCAACAAGGTGGATAAATGAAAAGATTAGCCACGGGAAGGCCAGCAATCTTAACAATCTGCCCAGAGTAGGGTTGTAAGTAGGACATCCAGTCCTACCTTTACATTCAAGTCGGATAACAGGAAAGGAAGGGAATGAGCCGATGCCAGTAAGACAAGATTGTCAACAATGCCAGCATTCGTTCAATTCCCGGATGTCTAGCCCGTTGAGGGTAATGTGTCTCTCTCAAAAAATCTTGCCGCATGTGAGGACCCGGGCTCTAACTCAATTATATTTGGGATTAAGTGGATCTTTGCTAGAAAATGTGGGTCAAAATTTTGCTTTAACAATTATAAACAAGTGTATATAAATCATACATAATGCTATCATATTATTTAACTCAAAATATAATTTACTTGTTCAACTACAAGTATCCTACTAGTGTTTAAAATTTAAATACATGTCTAGTAATGAACCACTAGTTCTTCTTCTCCGCCCGAGATCTCCACGCTATCTCGATCTCTCATCTTTGTCTCGACACTGATCCTATCCCACCTGTTGTTATGCACACATACAGACACAACAACAGTCGGAAACTCCGGTGAGAACAAATCACAGTATAAAACATGTATACATGCATATCATGCAATTAAATACAAAATCATAACACTTGAATCAGTAATTATGACACATTGGGAAATACAGATAAAACTCTTCGACTCTTATTCTTTGACTCGACTCATATCTAAGTCTAAGGATCCCGGTGTGAATAAGACGTAACAAGTCTCTCACCTACTCTCCCAATCGTGGTGGCTGCACGTCTTATTCCTAGACTTCGATCATGTCTGTATCGAATCTCTACAATCGGAGTCGATCTTCTCCTATGCTTCGATACCACCGAACATCGAGAAAGTTTGGCAAATCTACCAATGACTCTCCTATCTCAATGCGTGTAAATAAATCAAGATAAAACACAAGCATAGCAAGGTATAGAAGTCTAGTATGTGATTTTGAGAAACTCGAATCAAATCTTACTCGAGTTGTATCTTCCCGAATCAACTTGAATTATACCTTTCTTTCTGTCAATCTGACTCTGTCGAAGTCTCGAACTCAAGGCCTGTCAATACTCAGTCTGGGAATGACAATATCGAGGAGTACAATATCAATACACCAATCAAATCAATACTGGATAACAGCATAAATGCACAATCTCAATATACCCAAAAATACAATTATCAACAGATAGCAATCTCAACTCATAATCCGTAACAATACAAATCTGATATCAATTCTCACTCAATTCATCCCGAAAATCATAACAATTTCAGAAACAATCTGTTCTTCAATCCGGTTTCAATTATACGATGTCTAACATGTCAAGAACCTCATATATGAATCATATCCGATTCTGACAATACCATACTTTCAGATCATATCAAAACTTAAGAAAAATTACGTCCGTATGAAGCCTGCATCAATAGGAACACAGTACTGAAGTCGGATTCAAAATCGGACGGACGGATCTTGCGTGAATTAAGTTCTAAATTCAAGACTTGAAGTTTTCCCGGAAGCTCCTCTCATTTCTGGGCTGAATTCTGAGGAAGGAATGAAGGCTACTTAGATATATATTGCATGGTAAATCACAAGTGGCTTCATATTCTTGCTGCACGTCTCGCGCATATGCGCAAGACCTTCTGTAATGCCCGAAATTTAATTACTGTAATCAGAAGTGGGTTAATTAACAGTATTGAGATTGTAGGAGCTCAAGTGGAGAAGCCGGGCGTCAGTGCAATACAAGCCAAGAAGTTGGACAGAACCTGTGGCGCCCGAGCGGTAGAAAAGGACCGCCCGAGCGCCAGTGCACTACAAGTTTAGTATTCGGACAGAACATCTGGCGATCGAGCGGTAGAAAATGACCGCCCAAGCGCCAGTGTTTAACCCGTCTTGTACCCGGACAGAGTGTTCCGCGCCCGAGCGGTAAAGTTTGACCGCCCGAGCGCCGCCTGATTTTTAAGAAGACTAAGACAAGTGTCCTTCCCATGCAATATACATTATCTAATCTTCATTTCCCTTCAGAATTGGAAAGAAAGAACCGAGAGATCCTCCTAGACATCCTCCACATTCCTTGCATCATAGATTTGTGATTTGTACAAGATCTGGCCGTTGGAATTTCAATCCGAGTTTGGTACTGCGTTTCTATCGTCAAAGGCTACACAAGGACGTAAGTTTTATTATGTTCCAGCGTGGGTTAAGATTTATGTAGTGGAGGAATTATGATTTGATACATATTTCGTGTTATTGCGAGATTAGACATCGTAGAATCGAAAACGGATCGAAGAATAAAATACCGTATGCAATTGTTATGATTTTCCAAACATATTGGTTGAGATATGCAGATTTTGAGCATAGAAGTGTACAGATGTTTGGCATTGTGTTGGTGTTAGTATTGATTCTGAGTGGTTGAGTGATATCTCATATTGTCTGAGTTGACAGGGATATCAATATTCTACCGTTATGCCGTCGATATTGAATTAGATTGAGTATTGATCAGAACAGATCTGAGTTGAATTGAATATTGATATTATGCCTATTCACTATGTCATTTCAGATTGATATTGACAGCTTTGAATTTGAGACTTCGACCGAGCCAGACATCGACGAAAGGAAGGTATAAATCAATGTTTACCGGGAGATTGACTTAAGTCAGATTGGACTTGAGTTTCCCTAAATAACATAATTTATGTTATTGGTTTCATACCTTTATTGAATGAATATGCTTAGTTTATGGATTTATAGACAAGCAGAGAATAGCAGATAGCGATTGAGTGAGAGTCGCTGACAGAGGTGCCAGATTATGACAGAATGATCATTGGCCCATTGTACATTGTCAGAGTAGGCATTGGCGGATATGCCAAGTCTATGGCGGATATGCCAAGACAATGGATATTTGATGTAATGCCCGAATTTTGAAATATTGTGGCATTAGTTGTGATGGTTTATGACTTTAAGTTGTGGTATAAATCGTATTGAATGTTATAGAATGGAATAGAAAATTGATGGGTAGAATCAAAGGTTGAATTTGAGATAAATAGGTGATGGAAGTGCAGAAACGGTATGAAAAATGTGGCAGTAGTTGTCGTTTTTAGCATAATGTTTTGTATATTGATCCAATTGATGTGAGGC
>NC_133323.1:12972395-13001984 GCF_012295235.1 Primulina huaijiensis | reverse complement strand
GTCCTTATACGAGCATACCCCAATTGCTCCATTCTTAATTATTAATTCCTTGATAACAAGAATGTCATAACTCAAGTCTGATAGTACCCAACAATTTATGTTAAACGCCTAGCAGCATCGCTTACATGATTCCCTAGGTATCAAATGATAGTGCCTGCAAGAACCATTCAATTATGGTTAGCGTACAGTACGGTCCCTTCAACTCATATATCCCGAGCGATTCGACAACCATTGGTTTATCGAGAGATGTCAATTAATCGATACTATGTGTCATGTCGTAGTTGCATCGATGGTGTAAGCTAAGAAACCCATTTCTTAATTACCACCATACTCTGATCAGAGATTTCAAACTACACATACATGAGAACACATAGGATATCCATACCCGAAGGTAAGCGGTGAATCCCCAACTACAATGCATCGACTCCTATATGTTTCGACAGAACATCTAACCTTGCCACCTGATGACCCCCTGAGAGTCGGTAAACAGGTCAAAATGTAATTCTAGCACATAGAGTCTCAATGTTGTCCCGGGTCAAAAGGACTAATGGTGTACAACCATAAACTAGGACTTTTCCTCTCGATAAGTGAGAACCACTTGGAAAATCCTTTATGGTGTGTTGTTCAATGCACTCTACAAGGAGCACCTATCTGCATGCTCGGACATCACAGTGTCCCCTACCAATGAAACATGGTACACACATCGCAGATACTAGTCTCGAACTCGAGCGGCCTATATCCTTCTTAGTGGCGGCTGAATCGACTAGGAACCGTTTAGAATAAGCAGTATTACAAATATGAGTTTCATGATGCTCATCATATGAGCATCTCATATTCTTTCTACTATTTGTATATTCATGGGCTTTATCTATGCAACTAGCATGGGTATACAGATAAAGAAGTGCCAAAATAATAATTTCAAATATTATTAAAATAAAGACTGTTCATACATAGAGTTTAAACATGAACCCTCGGCCAACACTTGGCTCGACGGGCACCTACTCTAACATTAGGACACAATCTATACAATCTGTCTCAGTCCTCCTCTGATCATATACCTCTGATCCAGAATCGGTTCTGATTCAGTCTTTGCAAATAGATGCTGTAATCAACTCAGATAACAATACAACATATAATAGTGAAAGCAATAAATCATGCTAGCACAACCAGAGCAAGGAAGCAAAATTCGTTCTACCCCCGCTCATTCTATTCTATTTCAGTCTAAAGGATCTATCGCTCTGATACCACCTGTTGTGGGGACCCGGGCTCTAACTCAATTATCTTTGTGATTAAGTGGATCTTTGCTAGAAAATGTGGGTCAAAATATGCTTTTAACAATTATAAACAAGTTTATATAAATCATACATAATGCTATCATATTATTTAACTCAAAGTATCATTTACTTGTTCAACTATAAGTATCCTAATAGTGTTTAAATTTTAAATACATGTTAGGAATAAACCACTAGTTCTTCTTCTCCGCCCGAAATCTCCACGCTATCTCGATCTTTCATCTTTGTCTCGACCCTGATCCTGTCCCACCTGTTGTTATGCACATATACAGACACAACAACAGTCGGAAACTCCGGTGAGAACAAATCCCAGTATAAAACATGTATACATGCATATAATGCAATTAAATACAAAATCATAACACTCTAATCAGTAATTATGACACATTGGTAAATACAGATAAAACTCTTCGACTCTTATTCTTTGACTTGACTCATATCTAAGTCTAGGGATCCCGGTGTGAATAAGACGTAACAAATCTCCCACCTACTCTCCCAATCGTGGTGGCGGTACGTCTTATTCCTAGACTTCGGTCATGTCTGTATCGAATCTCTACAATCGGAGTCGATCTTCTCCTATGCTTCGATACCACCGAACTTCTAGAAAGTTTGGCAAATCTACCAATGACTCTCCTATCTCAATGCGTGTAAATAAATCAAGATAAAACACAAGCATAGCAAGGTATAGAAATCTAGTATGTGATTTTGGGAAACTCGAATCAAATCTAACTCGAGTTGTATCTTCCCGAATCAACATGAATTATACCTTTCTTTCTGTCAATCTGACTCTGTCGAAGTCTCGAACTCAAGCCCTGTCAATACTCAATCTGGGAATGACAATATCGAGGAGTACAATATCAATACACCAATCAATTCAATACTGGATAACAGCATAAATGCACAATCTCAATATACCCAACAATACAAATATCAACAGATAGCAATTTCAACTCATAATCCGTAACAATACAAATCTGATATCAATTCTCACTCAATTCATCCCGAAAATCATAACAATTTCAGAAACAATCTGTTCTTCAATCCGGTTTCAATTATACGATGTCTAACATGTCAAGAACCTCATATATGAATCATATCCGATTCTGACAATACCATAATTTCAGATCATATCAAAACTTAAGAAAACTTAAGTC
This sequence comes from Primulina huaijiensis, assembly GCF_012295235.1. Taxonomy (NCBI): domain Eukaryota; kingdom Viridiplantae; phylum Streptophyta; class Magnoliopsida; order Lamiales; family Gesneriaceae; genus Primulina; species Primulina huaijiensis. The sequence goes on along the minus strand of NC_133323.1, from coordinate 12,999,538 downwards.
CGTATGAAGCCTGCGTCAATAGGAACACAGTACTGAAGTCGGATTCAAAATCGGACGGACGGATCTTGCGTGAATTAAGTTCTAAACTCAAGACTTGAAGTTTTCCCGGAAGCTCCTCTCATTTCTTGGCTGAATTCTGAAGAAGGAATGAAGGCTACTTAGATATATATTGCATGGTAAATCACAAGTGGCTTCATATTCTTGGTGCACGTCTCGCGCATATGCGCGGCCCTCACTGGCACATATGCGCGAGACCTTCGGTCTCGGCGCTTGGCTGTATCAGCTGCTCGCTCATATGCGCGCACCATCTTGGCGCACATGCGCGACATTCTCTGGAAATAACATCTTGGTTACTGAACACCTCGCGCATATGCGCACCTCTTGTCGCGCATATGCGCGAGACTTTCGTCTCGGCACATCTTGGAACCACACAGCTCACGCATATGAGCGCCCACCAGCCGCGCATATGCGCGAGACCTTCTGTCCTCGCATATATTCGCAACTCAACAATTCCAATCCAATCTCGACGAGCTCTGTCTATAATCATATCAATCAATCAACTACTCATCTCAGGTTAACAGGATAAAATCTCGGGCATTACACCGCAGTCCCCCACCACAAGGAAGACGCAAGGTCTGTGCATCTCAGGCATACAGCAATCCATCGTCCAACCAATATCTGCGCACCAGCCCTATCCTTGACCTTACTACGAATCTCTTGCACGAGTAGAGGTTGCTTTGCTTACTGAATAATCAGTGGCTTATCTTCTTTCTTTCATTAGACTAGAACAAGTTAATCTGGATAACAAAGGATGTCCCCTGGATGATAGAAGTTTTTCTCAAACTCCCTGATGTGCTTTCAACTACGCTCCGCTCCCTTTCTTGTATAGCAATGTTCCGCAGAAGAAGGACTTACGCGGAAGAGGAAGCTTGCACATCTACCACATCTTTCCATTGTGATTGACTTCCTTGGTGAATGCGCCGATCAGGGCTATCACTAGTGCCACTGGATGGGTCTGTCTAGAGTATCAGCATTAAGTGGAGGATGCCTGGGTCGTGTACGCTTTATATAATATAAGAATCTATAGTGACCCGGCCTCCCTAGTAGGTGGAAAATGTTGCCGAAGGAGGGCGGAATGGGGAGTAAGAGCGAGAATAGCATGAATGAAAGCCACGCAAGTACTATCCATTGACTTCGAAGACAAGAATGGGCGGTGATATGAATCCTCGTACGATGAAAAGCAAACGAGATTAAATATGAATCGCGTCCTCAATTCTATAACGAACAAGGATCGTTGTTACGATGTCCCGATCTTTTGATTCAAGCAATTACGTGATATTCACCCCTAAACGACGCGGTTTAGTAATAAACAATCACAAAAGAAACAATCAAAACTTAATCGAACCTTCAAAGAACTCGTCTTTGACAATCCGCGTAAGAACGATCGACAAACGCCACAAAGTTAAAAACTTTGATAAGTTTGATTTTTGATTACAAAGCAAAAGCCTTGAAAGTTGAAAGAAAAATCTCAAAGTTTGATATTCAATCAATAATAATGTCAATAATGTGTTGATTTTCGTCCATATCATGTTTTAATATAAAAAAGATAACAATATCTAGTCTCCCAAAAAAATAAAACTCTAAAGAAGGAATAAAATCTCGCAAAACCGCAAAGTACACGGACCCCGTGTAGACGTCCGGGGCTAGGTCCGTGTAGGCACTGTGAGGTACAGGGACCCCGTGTACAGGTCCGTGCTCGGGATTTTCAAAGCGCTCTAGGAGTAATCTAAAGTCCTTCCCTCCATTGCTTACGGAGACGACAAATCCAAAGAAAGTTCTAGGCCCTCTAGTGGGTTGGCATCAATGTTAACAGATCGACTCCAAAGAATGCTGGGGAGTTGGAGAAGATTGAGTTCGTGCGATAAGAATCAGAGTCATGGCGGGGGAGAGCCCCAAAGTCAGTGGAGTTAATGGGACGACTCCGCCTTCAATAAAGAGGAAGCAAGTAGGGCACAGGCTTTGTGGTTGTCACGAGCTGTAGTAAGCCTATCCTGGAAACAACCTATTGGACAAGGCAAGGAGAGAGGGGATTTTAGACTTGTAAGAAAGATTATCTCGTATTTTACGAAAAAAGAGTTTATTAGTGCTTTTCAAAAAACCATTGTTTGTACAGAAATGGAAGGGACTCTCATCCCACAGTGTGCCCATTCCATTCTCGATCCAATGATTGATAGGAAAAAAATGGTCAGAGCGGTTTAAGCCATTAGGACCATCGGTGCAGTGAGAAAAGCGACGAACTCCATTTACTTACCCAGCTACCTCTAGACCTAGCTGCTGTCGACCGCCTGGATTGTCATGAATTTTCGAGGGCTCTTCTCAATTCCATCCACCTTAACACTTTGTTCGAGTCAATTCCTTGTCGTCTATTAAAACGACCTTGATAGCCCACCCCAGGGCACAGGCTCCAAACAAACTGCTCACTCTCAAGCTTCTGAAGAGGCGGTAGCACCTTCTGCAGTTGCAATTCTCCAGATATCTTAGATGTGCCCCTCCCGAGGATTTTATCTATCTCTGCGTCAATACAACCCCTCGTTTTTTAGGAGGGAGCTTCTCTTGAGCAAATGGGGACTTCGAAGGTGGCGAAGCCTTCTCCAGTTCTGGAGGTTCGAGCTATTGTGTCCGCAGAGTCTACTCCCAAAAAGGAGCAACAATACCACTTTCGAATAATCACTTCCCCGTCCGTTCCATCTATATAGATCTATCTATCTTTCTAGGGTCCCGAGATTTCTTCTTTTAGGATGGAGTCACTCAGCTGGTGCTGCGTTCACCGACTTTCCTGCTTCTCCGGAAAGAACCTTTCCCCTTTTTCGCCTTTCACCAACAAGACTAGATTGAACTGAAAGCTGCATTTGCTTTCCTTTATATTATATGGATATAAAGCTGAAAGATGCTCCCTTGGATCGGCCTATCTATGGTAATCTCGGTTCCTGCTTTTGCTCTTGCGTTAAAATTGACTAAAATCGGCGCATCGAGCGAGGAAGGAATACCGGTTTTTCTTGTTTTGATGAATAGATATAACACCCGGAAATCAATAAGCAATTCGATCAACTATCTCCCGTAAGGCCTATAAAGAAAGTGCCTAGGGCTATCCACTCTTGTATGAAAGCCGAACAAGGGAAAACAAAAAGAGAGGACGGAGGAGGAGGAAAGTCTGAGAGAGGAATCCCTATCTAACTCAGTCCGAGAAAAAGCTCTTTCAGTCAACTCTTTCTTTCCTATATCATCTCAATTCTAAACTAAGGAAGAAATAAATAAGAGGAAGAGATCGGGCTCGGACACTGAAGCTCTATCCTAAGAGTAAGAACACTATAAAAAGAAGACCATCAATCGAAAGGTCAAGGATGGTTCGTGCTGTTCCGTATATATAGAACACCATCTCCGGTTCTTGGAAACCCACCGCTTTTCTTCTTGTCGCTCTGCTTCTAGCTATTCGGATAGACCACACCTCAGAAAGAAAGTTCGCTATTCTATTCAAGCAGAAATCCCGGGGTATGGGCATTCATTATCAGATGTCTAGGCACAAAACAAAAAGAGAGATATGCCAGAAAGACAGGATACGGGTACTCTACTCTATGGGAGAAGGGATGGGATTTGGCACACTGAAACCCTAAGTCCTCTCTTCCCTTTCTTATGATAAAAGAGATTGTTGAGTCCAATTGTGGGTGGAGAAGACGCCTATGCTTGAAACAACTCCTTACCTTAAGATTGGAATCGTTTAGAGTCTATCTATTCCGTGTATTCTTGTGAGGAGAAGCCCCTTTACCTGTTTTCTATATCTTTATGACGAATAGGATTTGAAGAGCTGTCACGATCATTCACATAAATTGAAGCAGGCAGGAAGCTACCATTTCTAGAATGCAAGCAAGCTAGCTTGCTTACAAAAACAAACTAGACTATACTAAACTAAAGTCACGAAGCATTCGGGAAGCGACTAGTAGCTTTTGGCGAAGCTTCTAAAAAGCCGACCACTACATAGAGAGATCCATATACCAGTCATGAGCTATCGCTCATGCCTAGAGAGGCGGGCGAATGGCTAAGCAACTAATGTCGTGGTGAAGGAGGCCTACTATACGTATACTGGATTAGTAAGCGGTGAAATACCAAAACAAAAAATTTCAGTGAACTGTTGAAGCTATCAGTGTGATTGATCAGACAAGTACCAAGGGCTTTCAGTAAACTTCTTTCATTTTTGAATTTGCTTGCGACAAGTCCTAGCATTAATATGAGTTCGTTGACCGCGTAAGGACGATCCATCTTGATGATGAATTCCACGATAACAAAAAATAGAAATGAATCGTTCGATGTCTCCTCGTTCTCCCCTCTTCAATTCCCAATGAACAACATGATCTTGACCTATCATTTGTTCAATTTGGTCGATCTGATACTTAGTTAATTCTTTAATCTTTATGTTCCCACTGATACCTAATCGATAACGAACCTGAATGGCTTTTTTAAGTCCAATTCCATAAATTTTTGTTGAGGCAATTCTTACTTGTTTATCGGCAACTAATCTAGCTCCTGAAATATATAACATTATTGATCCTTCCTTTTACTAGTCTTCTAGGCTGGAATCATAAATGGCGTGTCTCCTCTCTGAGGATCGTTGTCCTTGCAGTAGTAGAACCTGGTGAACCCGTACTACTTGACTTGACAAGCAGTTCTTCTCTTACGATATTTCGAATTAGTGATTCGTGAGAACATACTTTTATATTCGTAAACGAAATTCCTTTCTTTTGCTGGAAAGACAAGACACCAGAAATGAAAGATGAAATAGCTGGTCCAGCGATCGATGACATTTCAGAAGTCTAGCACTACCTTCTTTATGTTCTTTTCTGCTTCTCTCTAGACTTGCTTCCTCTCTATGGAAGTAAGGAAAATATCCTTTCTTATTTGATTCATGGTCCTAAACCGGCAACTACTACTTCTTTATATACTTTAGCAGCAAACTAAACGGATTCCACTTGAGCAATCGTAGCTACCGACTCAACCACCAACAGCGGAGTAAGTTCTCCCGCCTGCCTTACTTTCTTCAGAATGAAATCTTATAAAAGAAGAAGACTCCGCACCTTACGAAAAGACTCTAGTTTCTATTTCATTATTCTACCATGTAGGAAGAAATTTTCGCTTTTGTAGGTATTTATCTAGTAACAGTAATGAAAAAATTCCAAGATATTTTTTTCTAAAAAATAGAAATAGTTTATTATCCATTATACATATAGAACTAAAATACACTTATAAGCTATTTATATATAAATATAAACATATATATGTTTTTATTATAACTAACTATTTGGAATATCCAATTATCTTTTCTTTTTTAAAGGTTATAGTTGAATGGCTATATAATAGGAGCTTCTCCTTCGTCGCATGCGATGGGCCGATGTTTATGAATGTAAGTCAACAACACCCCACAGGGTTTCTGATGGAGCTGGTTCCTCAGGGATTCCGTTGTCTCCCCCTTCGACATCGTGTCCGTCGGTACATTCGTCGTTATTAGAAAACCATACCCTCAGTAAACGAGGGTTTTCTTAATGAGAGAGAGCAGTCGGTTGACCAGCCCACTATCGTGGTCGATACAAATTATCGCTCCCAGGGGGAGGCATCTTCCCTACCTAACATGGCACAACCACATGCTGCTCATGTAAATATTGGGTAAAATATCGTAGAAACAAATAATGCTCAGGCAATTCCACAGGATATCCAGTGGAATTAACTAGAGCAGTCTCTGATCAAGTTAAGAGAACGAAGAGAACAGCTAGCTGCCAAACTACGAAACTGGTATCATTTTAATGATGGTTTCGATTGGCTGCTTTGTGTTCAGTCTGTTTTTTTTCCAGACTGGAAATAGAACTCAGAAAGCTTCACCTTTACAAGTCCGTGGCTCTTTTCTTTTGGAAGCCATAACTACGAACCCCCATAGCATAGCAAGGTCTACAGCACCGCTATGAGAAATCCCAGTCCAGTAACCTGGGATGGAAGAGGTGAAATTCCTTGCCCACCTTTTTTAGTTTTAGCCGGCCGTAAACGGCTGGCATGGCTTTCTAACCGGCCTTCTCTTTCATTTTCAATTTAAAGGAAAACGACCATCACGTATTGCCTTGAGAGGTGATACGGCAGAAGGATTTTCGGTTACCTTTCTTTGCAACTGTCCAAGAGGGACCTTTCTTTGTTACCGCGGTATGCATCAGAACGGGAGAATCAGAATGAATCCCGGGTCCAACGTAGATCTTTAGAAGAATGCCTTCGATCGATTACAGAGACAGGACAGGGGCAATAGTTTAGGATAGATGGAAGAGCCTTAGGACGAAGTAGGGTCTTCTTCCCCGGAAGCAAGTACTGAATCTCTTTAAAGAGAGTTGATTCGTTCAGTATCCAAGTGATAGCACTGAGACTCGGTTGAGAAGCTCATTGGCAAGGCCGAAGGGGCTAGGTCGGAAATGAGGGTGGTTGCACCTTTCTTTGTATTTAAAGCAGTGTGCGGCCCCTTTGCAGAAGTCCTATGTGTAATGCCCGAGATGTAATTACTGTAATCAGAAGTGGGTTAATTAATAGTATTGAGATTGTAGGAGCTCAAGTGGAGAAGCCGGGCATCGGTGCAATACAAGCCAAGATGTTGGACAGAACATCTGGCGCCCGAGCGGTACAAGTACCACCAGCTTTGTCTTTGGACAGAACGTCTGGCGCCCGAACGATAGTTTTTGATCGCCCGAGCGCCAGTGGATAACAAGCAAAATTCTCGGACAGAACATTCCGCGCCTGATCGGTAAAGTCTGGCCGCCCGAGCGCCGCCTGAGAGTTATGAAAAATAAGACAAGTGTCCTTGCCATGCATATATAATATGTAAATCCTTCATTCCACCTTCAGAATTGTAGAGAGAAACCGAGAGAATCCATAGCAATTCTCAAAGATTTTTTCAGTTTTGCAAAGCCAATTACTCGGTTGACTCAGAAGAATGCGCCTTTTGTTTGGTCAGAGACAAGTGAGTCTAGCTTCTTAGAATTGAAGAAGAGATTGACCAGTGCTCCTGCGTTGACTATTCCGTCAGGTACTGGTGATTTTGTTGTTTACTGTGATGCTTCTCACAGAGGATTGGGTGGTGTGTTGATGCAGCGAGGGCATGTAATTGCTTATGCCTCGAGACAGTTAAAGACACACGAGACTTGCTACCCAATTCATGATCTTGAATTGCCAAACATCGTCTTTGCATTGAAGATATGGCGACATTATCTATACGGGGAGAAGTTTGAGATTTATTCCGATCATAAAAGTTTAAAATATTTGTTTTCACAGTCAGAACTGAATATGAGACAGCGAAGATGGCTTGATTTGCTCAAAGACTTTGATTGCGAGATCAAATATTATCCAGGAAAATCAAATGCAGCGGCTGATGCACTAAGTCGAAAGGTATGTTCTTTATCCTTATCGACGATAGGCGTTTCAAATCTGATTGAAGATTGCTGTTTTTCTGAATTAGCATTTAATACAGATTATAAGCCACTGAGATTGTGTGTTGTTTAAGCTGAACCAGAGCTGATGTTAAAGATTAAAGCGGCTTAGAAAGTTGATCAGAATGTACAGAATTCAATATCAATGGTCAGAGCAGGGCATCGATAAGAATATCAGGTACGTGAGGAGGTAATGTATGTGAATAATCGATTGGTTGTGCCAAATGTTTCATAGTTGAGACAACAGATATTGTCAGAGGCACATTGTAGTCGATTCAGCATTCATCCTGGTGGCAGAAAGATGTACAATGACTTGAAAAGACAGTTCTGGTGGAAACAAATGAAAGCCGATATTGGAGAGTTTGTATCCAGATGTCTGAATTGACAACAGGTAAAAGTTGAAAGAAAGAAACCCGGAGGCCTGTTACAGAGTTTTTGCATTGACAGAGGAACAGGCCCAGGACGCACCTGATGATGATATAGCAGGTAACTGTTTTCTCTGTGGTTACCCTGCTTATGTATTAATCGATACTGGTGCCTCCCATACATTTATTTCTGAACGATTTGCATTGATACATGCATTGCCTGTCGAGTCATTATCTACTGTTGTCTCTGTTTCTTCTCCTTTGGGAAGTGGTTTGATATCAGTGATTTCGGTTAGAAATTGTATGCTAAAGTTTGAGGGTAATGAAATTGAGTTAGACTGTATTGTACTTGGATTGTCTGACTTTGACTGTATTATCGGTATTGATATGTTGACCAAGTACAGAGCTACCGTTGATTGTTTTCACAAGATTTTCAGATTCAGACCTGAGATAGCTAATGAGTGGTAATTCTACGTTAAAGGTTCCAGATCTCGGATTATTTTAATATCTGTATTATCTATGATTCGATTATTACACAAAGGAAAAGAGGGATTCCTTGTGATATGAATCCACATACGTAAGAAAAGCAAACACGATTATTCTAGAACCACGCCCTCAATTCAATAACGTTAAAAGGGATTCGTGTTGTGTCCCGATCTTTTGAATCAAGTGTGTGCGTGATTTTCACCTCTAAACTATGAAAAGTTTAGCAACAAATAATCACAAAGAAAACAATCAACACTGTAACGAACCTTCAAAGAACACGCCCTTGACAATCCGCGTAAGAACGATCGACAAACGCCACAAAGTTAAAAACTTTGATAAGTTTGATTTTTGATTACAAAGCAAAAGCCTTGAAAGTTGAGAGAAAAATCTCAAAGTTTGATATTCAATCAATAATAATGTCAATAATATGTTGATTTTCGTCCATATCATGTTTTAATATAAAAAAGATAACAATATCTAGTTTCCCAAAAAAATAAAACTCTAAAGAAGGAATAAAATCTCGCAAAACCGCAAAGTACACGGACCCTGTGTAGACGTCCGGGGCTAGGTCCGTGTAGGCACTGTGAGGTACACGGACCCCATGTACAGGTCCGTGCTCGGGTCCGTGTACACTATGGATTTCTTCATTCTCAGTTGTAATCTACATGGACCCCGTGTACAGGTCCGTGCTCGGGTTCGTGTAGGCTCTGGACTGCTTGAATAACGTTCTTTTGGTTCCCGAACTCACTCCCATGCATCACGAACCCTTCGGCACTTCGCTCCTTGCACGTAAGCCCTCCTTGATCGCTCATGACTCCCTGCAGTGCCTCCTTAAACTTCTTCAGCCGTCCTCTCGTGATCGGTCCCTCCGGAAACTCCAAAGGATCCCATGCTTTCCTTGGCGCTCGATCACCCATGTTTGCATCACCTTGTGTATACAGTAGATTTACTGAAATCGAGCCCTACCTTGGCAGAATTGCCAGTGGCCTGTGAATTTGCTGATGTGTTTCCAGACGAGATTCCAGGGTTACCTCCAGCCCGGGAGATGGATTTTGGTATTGAGATTATTCCAGGTACAGTTCCGATTTCTAGAGCTCCGTACAGAATGGCACCAATTGAATTGAAAGAATTGAGAGATCAATTAGAAGAATTACTGGCCAAGGGATACATTTGACCGAGTGTTTCTTCTTGGGGTGCTCCAGTATTATTTGTGAGGAAGAAGGATGGGTCAATGAGACTTTGCATTGACTATCGGCAACTTAACAAGGCTACAGTAAAGAATAAATATCATTTGCCTCGTATTGATGATTTATTTGATCAGTTGCAGGGTTCTTCTATTTATTCCAAGATCGATCTGAGATCTGGATATCATCAGCTGAGAGTTAGAGAGGATGTTATACCAAAGACATCGTTTAGAACCAGGTATGGACATTATGAGTTTATTGTCATGCCGTTTAGTCTTACAAATGCTCCAACTGTTCTTATGGGTTTAATGAACCGTGTGTTTCAGAAGTACCTTGACCAGTTTGTGATCATTTTTATTGATGACATTTTGATATATTCAAAGAATAGGATTGATCATGCTGAACATTTGAGAACTGTATTGAGAACTTTAAGAAATGAGAAATTGTATGCCAAGCTGTCAAAATGTGAGTTTTAGTTGAATCAAGTTGTCTTTTTGGGGCATATTGTATCTGGAAAGGGTATTTCGGTTGATCCTAGTAAGGTTGACGCTGTGATTTCTTGGCCTTGACCGACATCAGTGCCAGAGATACGCAGTTTCATGGGTTTAGCCGGGTACTATCGACGATTCATTAAAGATAATCGAGTTAGCGTCCGGGTCCCCACACTATGCTGGCGATAAGGTGAAACCCAAATTGCTACCAGTGCCAGTGTCTCTCACTAGGAGCGGTTACCCTCATACCATCCCATCTTTCCATAGAAGATTTATATTACGGAAGGATGACAGAGCAACTATTTTGGTGCAATTGTATTTGTCGTTCTTCTCCTTGTCTATTTGACTTCCCATCTTGATTTAAAACTTGTTGTAAAATGCCTTTTAATCAAAGTACACTCCAACTGCTTAGGGTAATTCATTCCATGAGGATTAGGAAAGGCAAGATGGTATTTAGAAAGATAGCATTCATTTCAAGAGATGGAGTTTCAGATGTGGAACTCTTTGCCAGAGGATATTCTCTTTGAGATGCTAAGAATTGAGGGTAAAGAAAGAGTCCTTAGCCCGCGCCCACTTTTTCGTCTTTAATACTGATAGTGCTAGCACACTCCTTAGGCCGATTAGTTAGACTGATCTTTGTGATCTAGTTTTTATGGTCTTGTTTAGAGATTGCGCATTGCCGTACTGTCTTCGACAACTGCTCTTTTCCTTGATGCGGAGAAGATCTTAAACCCCCTGGCCAGTGTTGAGAGTTCGAGGCATAGCCCAGTTTTAGTGAAGCTCGAATGTAATGAAGGTAGTTCCGCTGAGGGTGACATCACTGGGGAATAATTCTAGATCGAATGCGACTGGGATGGAGGAAGGCTAGCTTTCACATGGCGAGAGGGAGAAGGAAATAGCAAGTACTTCTCTTTCTGTTTTCACGAATTCGAAGGAGAGATTTATTTGAACCTAAATTCTTGGATCACCTATGTGTCTATAAAGAAGAGCTTTTAAGATAAGCCACTTTTTTGCCTTTAGCTTGAATGTGATCTTTGCCTTTAAGCTTTGAGCTTGGCAGTGTAATCTATAGAACCAGATAGGCCAGGCCAATTAGATTCGACGGAAGTAGAAAGAGGTACTTTGAAGGCCAAGGAGATGGCTTCAAAGACTTCGCCCTTACGCTCTTTCCTCCTCTTTCGATAAGCTTTTCATAGCCGTAGTCGTAGTCAACTTGCAGAGGAATCCACTTCTGAGAGTGAGAGAATCCCGGGATGCATATGCTCTTTTCAGGGTTAAGGAATAAGTAAGCGCGGCTATTGGACTTCTTTGTGATATGGCCGCAGTAGCAAAGAAAAAAGCTGCTCACTCTGCTTCAGTGAGAAAGGTCGCAAAGCAAGTAGCTAGCAAAGGAAATTAGGACACCTCCTGCCCAGAGGTAGGCATTTTAAATGCTGCAAAGGCTTTAAGAGCAGGGCCTGGAACTTAAACTGGTCCAGGCATAAGTCCAGACTCTCGGTCTGATTAGGCCTCTACTGGAACTGCGCTCTCTATTAAGAGTATAAAATTCTAACTTTCGAAATAGAAGATCGCATTAAACTAGGCCCGTTGTCCCTCTTAACTCAAACCGCACCTACTTTCTTTCGTACCCAAGCCCCGGGGCAATAAAGACAAGTTTTGGCAAGTTGTCCTCTTGAACTGGATTTGAGAAAGGAAGTACCGCTTCCCCTAACGGTAGCGAAGTGTGCTGAGGAAAAGCAATTCAATAGGTAGAGTCGCAATTGCTTCGCTAGCTCTTAGAGAAGACAGAGCGGGGAATGTCTTATGTTGAAGTGTTGAAGAATGCCTTGTTGTCGGACTAGAAAAAAGCGCAGCTATTTTAGCTATTGGAGGAAAATCTCTTTTTCTTTCAAGAGGGGCAAAGTTTCGTAGCCAAGTGAAAGAGTAGGAGAGGGAGAGAAGACAAGTCTTCTTGACTCAGCTGTTAACGTTTTGAAAGAGAGAGAAGTGCCCTGAGGAAATCAATCCTCCTTGAGGGCGGAATTCAATTCCTCTCTGCTTCCTTTCATCCAGTCTGTCGGCCATGTCTTTCATTCCTGTTTGATGGAATGGTGATTCGAGTTTTTCACCCTAAGGAATAAGACTGATGAGTTGAGTGCAATCGTATCCGTCTCAAGCATCCTCCCCCTCTCAGTAAGCGCCTTCTCCCTTTTCCTTTTTGAGTTACTCTAACTGCTCTCCCGCAGCAAGTAATGATGTTTCTTTTTTTTTTTTTTTTCCTGAGTCTGTTGGAGTGCTAAAGGAAACAATCCCATCTAATCAAGTTCCAATCCTTCTGTCTTCCATTACTCTGCAACCTCCTGCCTTCCTTGAGATTTGAGTTGCAAGAGTAGCTTTCCTTTCAATTTCTTCCACCTTTCATGGAGTTGCAGTCCTTGGGGTTTGATAAGTTGGAGTTTCAGTTTTATTCTAGCCAAAGCCCAACCTTCTTTCTTTGATATTCTAGCTCATGGGGAAAAAAGCCCTTTGATCCTATCGATTCGAGTTATATACCCATTTCCCCTCCTAAGATGGCTTACTACCAATGAAAGGGACTTTTCTTCTGTTTAAGAGAATTCCAATTAACCTATACCGCCTACTAACCATCTGGTAAACCGAAGGATATTCTGCTTCCTTCCAAGCCCACTACATAGAGAGTAAAAATTCCTTATTCTTACTATCTATTCAAAGTATATTCTCAATCGGCGAAGTCTCACTGTATTGAAAGCGGTAGACTAGTACTTTTATCCAGTAAAGCACGAGAGCCCTCTTTCTCAGGCATTCACTAGTTGGCTAAACGAAAGCCAAAGAAGTCGAGTATCTCCTTCAGGCAGAATGTAATGAATCCACTGTATAACATAGTAAGCCCATCTCTGGATTCTGTCTTTCAATGAAAGATTTGAATATATCAATCTCATCGATCAAATCACTTTTTAGTGAAAGATCAAGTCAAGGATTGCATCAACCAGATGTTGAGAATGTGGAAACAAATTAGTTAAACAGCTAGTCCTCTTCCCTTCCCAAAGGGAGCCATATGGAGAGCGTGGCTGGTCAACCACTAGGCTATTTGTCCTCATAGCCTCTCTTCACACTTACCCACCATATATTGATATGGCGGTGTGCAGAACTGGTAAAAAGTTTACTAAATACACGGTTCTTGGCGACAATGTTGTCATAGCCAACCAGGAAGTAGCAAGGGTGTATGAACAATCCTTGGATTAATTTTATTTTCAAAAATCCTACCCATACCACCTAATCCCGAGAAAGGGAAAGGCTTAGTTGAGTGAAGAGTGCTGAGGCCAATATTTCATGCCAGTGCAAGTGCTTGTGTTATTTACTATCAAAATAAGGTGTACGATCAGAGGGATAATTTTCACTGCAAACTCTTCTCGGTCTGTACGATTGTGACTTAAACAAGTGACCTCTTTTCTTTCATCTGTGAGATAATGTCTCTAGTTAACTCTCGGATCTAACTCTTTTTTTTTCTTTCGAGCGCCCGTGGGAAGATACTTTAGTCATTGATATTCATTTTAAAAATGAAAAGGCGGGTATTCCCACAAAACAAAAGCGCTAGACCCCTGGTCCTTTACTTTAATCAACGAAGGCATCCGCTCCAGAAGCTTTAGTACTTAGTTAACGCCCCAGCCCAACTCCCGCGATGAGAAGGGCTGCTAGGGAATAGAACAAGCTAAGAAGTCCTTACTAAACTACCAGTGCAGGTAAGGAAGTTAATGGGCAATCCTCACAGTTGCCCCATCCCACTACCAAAGAGAAGACAACAACAATCTAGCTACTAGGATAGGAACGGACGATAGTTTTATCATCCTTTGTTCTCTATCGTCCATCTTTACCTCTCCAACTCCACTACTTCCCTCCTTCAAGGCATGATTAATGCGCCTCTCTCCTCAAAAACGTGGACTTCTTTCTAGCTGAAAGCTCTATTGTAGTCTTTTAGTCGTCAGCAGGGAATGATTCCGGCCCTCTGTGTATGCTGTTTCTTTTGTTCAAGATTACTTACCAATCCTAGCCCTGGTTCTAGATTCATATGCATCTTTGGATGCTCCTACCCCACCATGCCTGACCTTTTACCTTACCTTAAAAAGAAAAAGAGAGGGAGACCGCTCTGAATACAACAGAGGGCGTTGAGCCTCCAGTTGGCTTTCCAAGATCGACGGATCAACATGAGATTGTCAGGAATGAAACTTCCATTGCTCCTCCCGCCTTTTCCGGCAAATGATATGTTCAACTATGCCCACCCACCTCGACAAGCCTGGATAAGAAGTACAGATGGTTGTACAACATGAGCTACGGAAAGAATTTCGACAGATAAAGTACGATCTGCTTAGAGAATTCCCCTGGTATGAACCAACAAAACCATATCCCGTGATCTCCTCCTCTTGGACCAATGTTTCTTTTTTTTTTTCTACCGATTACCACCCATAAAGGAGTATTCAAGTCCCTACGGGAGGCCTGGTGAATGATATCATTCGAAAACAGATGCGCCTAAGGCAGGACCACCTTTCCTTTTTGCTAGCTTGTCAAAGTTGGAGCTGCGGGCATTTTTTCTGTCCCCGAAGGCGAAGCAGGAGGAACCAACCCAACAGTGTACCGGAGCGAGCACTAAATAAAGTGTACAAAATGAACGAATGAAGTAATAGCGACCAGCGAGCTATTGCTTGCCTTTGCTTTAATTGTAATATCCCAACCATTTATCCTTCTATGGACAATGATGATTATTCTATGGTTTGGTGTAATGGCTATATGGTTAAGTTATTATTGATCATGGTTATTGTTATGGTTTATGAGTATAGTCGATGGAAGGGTTGGTATTGCATGTTATAGCATCAATATGGTTATTGCAATGTATTCATGGTTATTTATTGTATGGTTTTGGTATGGTTTAGTAGATGGTTGTGTATTTGAGGAGTTGTTATTGTTGTGAAGGTATAATGTTGGGTGTTGGACTGATGGTTTGGATGGTTTGAGCCAAATAGGTAATTGGGGTGCAGAAATGGTATGAAAAATATGGCAGTAGTTGTGGTTGTTAGCATAAATTTTTGTATATTGATCCAAATGACATGAGGCCAATTGCATTAGAAAGCTAAGATCCAAGGCTACAACTTTCATGTTTTGAGTTTTGTTCAATTAGCTGAGGAAGATGAGTCAAAAGTGGCCCGAAGTGGGTCGTGTGTTTCGTTGTTCCTGCATTGACACAGTTTGGTAGAATAGGCATAACATTTTACTCAGACCTCCAAATGACCTGAAACTAGTGGGAGATTCAAGAAAAGACATAGGGCTACAACTTTTCCGTTTACCACTTTGGCTAATTCGGAAAAAAAAGTGCAGTTTTGGCCCTTGGTCCGAGGGCACACGGACCCAAACATGGACCCATGCACGGGGTCCGGGTCTTGACAACGAAAATTTGTATTTTTCTGAGTGTACACGGACCTATACACGGAGGGGGGCACGGGGTCCGTGTCTATGGCATAGAAAACATATTTTTAAGAGTTTTTAAGCCAATAACTTTGCCATTTCACTTATTCCTCTTGCAACCATCGACTTGGGAAGGTAGGGTTCTTCATTTCGTTTCTAAATTCCTTTCTTTCCAAAGTTTGAATCTTCAAGTTGGAGGTGTGATCTTCATATCCTTAAGAGCAAGTAATCAAGGTAAGAAAACTGATCTTTTGGATATTGTTTGAAGTGAAGGGAATTGTGGTTTAGGCTTGAATGATAGTTTATAGGTTGATAATGTGGAGTTAATGGTATAATCTTGATCTTATGTTGTAGGATCAACTACCAAGCAGTTATCACAACAAGTTCTATTGGTAGTAAGTGGAATTTTTCCTTGAATGCATCTCATGGCCTATATTTATATGATGAATGGTGTTGTTATTGTTCCTAGCTCCTTTAATACATTGATTATATACCTGCTATGTAATGGTTCATTGATTATGATAAAAGGAAAGAACTTTTGTTGCCAATTGCTAAGAAAGGAGCTAGTTCTAATTCATGCGCACCACATGTTTGATAAAATGATTCAATGGTTCTTTTTATGGCTTGATGGTTATCTGGTAGTGGTGGTGCTTCTAGTACTTCTAAATCCACATAACGGAAGTTGATCAACATTTAATGTGTACAGTGACTGATTTTGACTGAAATGTACATGTATACCATCGACGGATGACTTGTCAATGCCATACAAGGAAAATGAAAGAAATGGTTGATAGAATGCCATCTTATAATTGTTATATATATATTCCACTGAACGATGGCATTTTCTATGGTTCAATTGTAATGATTTCTTTCTTTACACTATTGTATATGTAATTGTTATTGAAAGTTCCACTTATTGAGCTTTGTAAACTCATTCCAGTTATGTCATGTGATGCAGATAAAAAGGAATAGCGATAGAAGCGTCGAAGCAGGGAAGGTGCATGTGCCAAAGCTTGGAGAATAATGTTTTGATATAATGTGACAATTAAATAATGGTTTTGAGTATTGTACCTTGGTTCATGTTTTAAACAAGAAAATTATGTCACATCTTTTGTCAAACACTTGGTAATTATGGAGATGGGATCTATGTGTATTTTGGAAAGATTGATTGTGGTAATATTTATTTTGTTTGCTTGGGAATATTTGATAAGTCTATATTTATGTGCAAAATTTGCCAAAATTTTATTAATTATTACTTTTCTCCAAATCTTTTATAAGGCTTCCGCATTATAGTATTTATAGTTTAATGTCAGGAGGTAGGGTGTTACATTTAGTGGTATCAGAGCAACGTTTTTCGGACCAATGATTTGGCACATGTCTTCCTATGCTTGTGACACTTCGGTATGTATCTTTCTGCATCTCATTGATGTATTGGTATGATGATAAGCTTTACATGTAATATGTTTTGAAAATGAATTTAAATTGAGATGCAATATAGGAAAATGCCACCCAAGAGAAAAGCTCCTGAAGTACGTCCTAGAAGGAGAGCCGGAGAAGACCGAGATAGTACTTCCTCTAATGTAGTTGATGAGTTTAGTAGGTTACTTCATGAGCAAGCTAAAGTGCATGGGGGACAAATCCAGCAACTTATCCGATTGCAATCACCGATTCAAGGTATAGGCCAAGGCCGTGATCAACGAGTTCAAGAACGAGTTGTTGACGGAGCTTATGATAAATTCAAGAAGATGAATCCACCCGAATTTGTAGGGAGTCCGGACCCTTTGATTGCGATGGAGTGGGTGAAGGCGGTCGAGGCGATCTTTGATTACCTTAACTTTGATGATAAAGATCGAGTGAGTTGTGCTGTGTTTCTCTTAACCAAGACTGCACGAATTTTGTGGGAAGCAACCAAGGTAACGATTAATGTTCAAACATTGAAATGGAATGAGTTTAAAGATTTGTTCTATGATAAGTACTTTCCTAGCGATGTTAAAGCCCGCAAGGTGAAAGAATTCTTGGAGCTAAAGCAAGGGACAATGAGCATGAATGATTACATATTGAAGTTTGAAGAAGGTTGTCTTTTTGTTCCTTTCATTGCTAGCAACGACAAAGATAGAGCCGAGCATTTTATGCGGGGTTTGAGAGCGGAGATTCGAAGAGATGTTCGAATGTCGAAGGCTAATTCTTACAAGGAGATTGTTGAGAAAGCATTAATGGCCGAATATGATGAGAAAGAGATTGATAAAGAAAGACAATTCAGGAGGCAAAAATTTGTCCAAACGGGTCAAGCTTCAGTTCAAGGAGGAAGAGGAGGACACAAGTGGAAAGGAAAGGAAGAATATCGCGGTAAAGCTCCTGCGGTGCCATTTGAATCAGATAAGCCTTTATGTCCTAAATGCCATAAACCACATAAAGGAGAGTGCTTAGTTGGAAGCAACAAATGTTATAGATGTGGAGGTGTTGGGCACATTGCGATCAATTGCACTCAATCATCGGGCAAGGGCCGAGTTCAGGGGCGTATTTTCTCTTTGACCAAGGAAAGAATTAATCCTGATTCGTCAATCATTTCAGGTACCATTCTTATTTCAGGCAAGGTAGCAACTACTCTTATTGATACTGGCGCCACACATTCTTTTATATCTGAGCAATTTATGCATTCTCTGGGTCTTGCTCTTATTGGTGAAATTGTCCACTTTTCTATTGTGCTTCCTTCGGGAGATTATATTCATTCTTCAAGTGTGATTCGAGCGTGCCCTGTTCAAGTAGATGAGGAATTGTTGAATGCTGATTTGTTTGTCATTCCCATGATTGAGTTTGATGTTATTTTGGGAATGGATTGGTTATCTACTTATCGAGCTGTGATAGATTGTGTAGCCAAGACAGTGCATTTTCCTCTAGGACATGGTGATAGCAGGATCTTCACGGGGTCAGGTACTTCGCTTGGCCTTTCTTTTATTTCTTGCTTGCAAATGCAACGGATGTTGGTTAAGGGTTGTCATGGGTTTCTAGCATCGGTAGTGGATATAACTAGAGAAGAGAGTGGGAATATGAGCGACATTGATATTGTGAGGGAATATCTTGATGTTTTTGCGGATGATGTGCCGGGATTGCCACCGGATAGAGAGGTGGAATTTGTTATTGATATTGTACCAGGTACCGCACCGATTTCTAAAGCCCCTTATCGAATGGCCCCAACTGAAATGAAAGAATTGAAGAGTCAATTGCAAGAGTTATTAGATGAGGGCTTTATTAGACCAAGTTCATCTCCATGGGGGGCACCGGTATTATTTGGGAAGAAGAAAGATGGGTCCTTGAGACTGTGTATTGACTATCGAGAGATCAACAAAGTAACGATCAAGAACAAATATCCTCTGCCCAGAATTGATGATCTTTTGATCAGTTGCAAGGTGCTACTGTATTTTCCAAGATTGATTTGCGGTCAGGGTACCATCAATTGAAAGTAAAGAAGTGTGACATACCTAAGACGACTTTTCGAACCAGGTGTCACTACGAGTTTTTGGTTATGTCGTTTGGATTAACCAATGCTCCTTCTGTATTTATGGATCTTATGAATCGGGTTTTCAAGCCATATTTGGACAGTTTTGTTATTGTTTTCAATGATGATATTTTAATCTATTCAAAGACTCGAGATTTACATAAAGAGCATTTGAGGATCGTGTTACAGCAGTTGAGGGACAACCAATTATATGCTAAATTCAAGAAGTGTGAATTTAGGTTGGAACAAGTTGCATTTTTAGGTCATATTGTTTCCAAGGAAGGAATTGCTGTGGATCCGGCTAAGATTGAAGCAGTCAAGATGTAATGCCCGGTTACTCGTACAAATGATTAGTAATGCGTTTATGTCATTATAGATAGTTATTTAGCTCATTATGTTTTACATATTGATTGAGGTATCAATATTGAGATTTAACATACTTTTATATTGTTCATGGTGTATTGAGAATGAAAATATGTCTAAATTGTTATAGTAAGATGTGTAGGTAGAAGTAGTGTTATGAAGTTGATAGGAAATGAGATGAAATCGTGGTAGTTTTTACGAGTTTTAGCAAAATGATTGGAATATTGATCCAAATTGAGTGAGGCAATAACCATTAGAAAGCTAAGATATAATGCAACAACTTTCATGTTTTGGATTTTGTCCAAATCATTGTGGAAGACAAGCCAAAAGTGCCCCGAAGTGTGTCGTGTATACCGTCATTCCCTCACTGACACATGTTAGGAGAATGAGAATAACTTTTTACTCAGACATTCAAATGACCTGAAACCAATTGGAGATTCAAGCCAAGACATAGGGATACAACTTTCATGTTTACCACTTTTTTCAGATTATGAACGGAAGAGCCGTTTCTGGAGCGATCTTTGAGGTGACTGTGCGCAGAGCGGCGCCCGAGCGGTAATAAATGACCGCCCGAGCGCCACTGGTTTTGGAATTTATGTTCGGACAGAAAGTTCCGTGCTTGAACGGTAATTTATGACCGCCCGAGCACCGCCTTATATATAAGAAGATAAGTTTCGACTTTTCTAAGCACTTCCATCAGTTTTTCAACCCTTTTCGCAGCAAAGCTCGAGAGGAAACCAAGAAGTTTTCTTCCAAAATCCCTTTTCTTCCTTTCCTTCATCATTTTGAAGATAGATCTTAGTTCTCCATCACAAGAACATCATAGAAGTGTAAGTTTTCTTCTCTTTTAGTTGTTCTACATGTAGAGGAATGATTTTCATCTAGTTTATACAATAGTGACTGAATTATTGGTATATTTGACAGTATAGGAGCGAGAAACACCATCGCAAACCAGTGTTCTTAAGCTTGGACAGTAAGTTGGCAAGTTCTTGAAGTAATACATGAGTAATATTATGATTTCAAATACTTCCCATTGATTATTGCTATATGTACATTGTTAGTATCTTATTGATGAAAATATAGCAGCATATTGCATTGTTATGTATTAAATATGTAAGAAACTCATAAATATTGATGATGGGTGCTATGTTATGAACATGAACATGAACATGAACATGAAAAGAAAAGGACTGATTTTTACATGATATAGAGCTTGTTGACATCATGGGTGGTTTTAAGTCCACCAAAGCTATTGGCCAATATATGTTCATGGGGCGTGGGGTTGCCAAAGGTTGCTCCCTGACGTCCAACACAGTAGTAGCTATATAATAAAGCAAGCACGGTAGTACAGGTCAACTAATGTGGCTCAAGTACAAAAATGAACATGAATATATGATATGATATGACATGGTTTAAAGATTCATTGTTGTCACGACTTGATATGTATGTTCCTTCGACGCATATTGTTACGTACAAGTGCCAACTTATTGAGTTTTATAAACTCACGTAGCTCATGTATTACAGGATCAGGTAGTGAAGATGCATAGGATGCCGGTTCGCCAATGGATGCTTGTGACGTGCCTCACCTCGACAAGAACCGGGACTTATTATTGTATAGCTTCCGCATATGTAGTATAATGAGTGTAATGTTAAGGTTTAAACAAGTTCCATATTATGTTTATGATGATACAAAGTATGCATGTATATGAGAATATGTATTTGTATAACAATATGGTGCATGGTTGTGTATGAAAATATAGTTGATGTTGTTGTATATATGGTATTGCTTGAGTTTTTGGTTTTTACAAGAATGTAGGGACATCATGCCAAAATTTTTATAAACCGTCAAAGTGATGCCCCTTGTTGGATTTGCTTCATACTACAGTTATATCAGTGAAACCCTATTTTGATTATGGTAATTATGCTAAGTATAGAGTAAGGGTGTGACATTTTAGTTGGTATCAGAGCCCACGGTTCTTCGACAGGGAAGACACTGCACTTCATCCACATGGAGAACTCGGCAAGTAAGTATCTTTGTATCCCATAGTTTATTCTAAGTTATGTGTCTATGTGATCTATATGTAGGGTAAGATAAGCGACGATGCCACCTAAACGTAAGGTACACGAAGGAGAGTCATCTAAGGGCAAAGCCCCAGCGGTCGAAGGTGAGGGCAATGCACCACGACCTATAGATGATTTTGCTCAGCTGCTCCAACAACAAGCGAAAGTCCATGGGGAGCAGATACAGCAATTACTGGAGATGCAACGGACTACACATGAGCAGGCACATGCACAAGCCATGATCCCCAGACAAGGGCCTGTTCAAACTGATGTGTATGATCGTTTTCGACGTCTGAATCCTCCTGAATTCATGGGAAGCATCGTTCCAGCAGTAGCAGAAGAGTGGATTAAGTCATTGGGGTCCATCTTCTCCTACCTTCATATGGAAGATGTTGACAAAGTAACTTGTGCCGTCTTTTTGTTAACAAAACATGCAAGAATATGGTGGGAGAGTGCAAGGGTTGCATTACCGGTTGGACCATTGACATGGGAAACTTTCAAAACCGTATTTTATAACAAGTCTTTCAGTAAAGATTTACGAGCCAAGAAAGCCAGCGATTTCCTTAACCTGAAGCAAGGAACCATGTCATTGACAGAATACATACAACAATTTGAGGCTGGAGTCCAATATGTACCGTATATTGCACAAGATGACACAAGTAAGGGCGAACACTTCATACGGGGACTTCGCTCTGAAATTAAAAGAGATGTACGGATGTCGAAAGTTGCTACATACGGGGAGATAGTAGAAAGAGCACTTATGGCAGAACAAGATGAACATGACATTGACAGGGACAGGCAACAACGAAGGCATCAGTACTTTCAGAAGAACCAAGGAACGGGACAAGGCAAAAAGACTGATAGCAGGGGTACTAGACCAGAGGAACCCCGTGACAAGGGTCCCCCTCCACGTAAAGAACCGGACAGACCACCTTGTCCTAAATGTGGCAAACTTCATGGCGGGGAATGTATGCAAGGTTCCAATGATTGTTATCGTTGCAAAAAGCCAGGGCATCTCGCCAGGAATTGTCCAGGGAGTGCTGAGAAAGTACAGGGACGCCTTTTCTCCATGACTAAAGAGGAAGTGGATGCGGATACATCGATGATCACTGGTATGTTCTTGATTTCTGGTATTACTGCTATTGTTTTACTAGATTCAGGAGCCACGCATTCTTTTATTTCGGAATCGTTCGTAATGAGACTGGGCATTACAGCAAGTACAACAGAGGCACAACTCGCCATAGCCTTACCTTCCGGGAAAGAATTACAGACAGATCAGATTGTGAGAGGGTGTCCAATATATGTCCAAGGCCATCAGATGTATGCTGATTTGATAGTTTTGAGGATGAAGGATTTTGATGTGATATTGGGAATGGATTGGCTCTCGAAGTACAGAGTTACTATTGATTGTGGCATAAAGATGATCAAATTTGCGCCGATAGGAGCTGAACCATTCACAGTAGCAAGTGCAGGTATATCCTTACCTCTTTGGATAATCTCTTGCATGAAGGCTTGTAAATTACTACAGAAGGGGTGTCAAGGATATTTAGCATCTGTGTTAACTATTGACCCACCTGTTCGTGAATTAAAAGATACAGATGTTTTTTGTGAGTTTCCAGGGGTATTTCCTGATGATGTAACAGGCTTACCCCCAGATAGAGAGACCGAATTTGTAATTGATGTTGTGACAGGAACTCATCCGATCTCAAAAGCTCCTTATCGATTAGCTCCTACGGAAATGAAAGAATTGAAAGAACAGTTACAGGAGTTGCTTGATAAAGGGTTTATTAGACCGAGCTTTTCACCGTGGGGTGCACCTGTTTTATTTGTGAAGAAGAAAGACGGTACCCTCCGTCTATGTATTGATTATCGGGAGTTGAACAAAGTGACAATCAAAAATAAGTATCCACTCCCCAGAATTGATGATTTGTTTGATCAATTACAAGGAGCTGCCATCTTTTCGAAGATTGATTTACGATCAGGCTATCATCAATTAAAAGTTAAATCAGATGATATCTCAAAGACTGCCTTCCGAACCAGGTACGGGCATTATGAATTTCTTGTAATGCCATTTGGACTAACGAATGCACCAGCTGCTTTTATGGATTTAATGAACAGAATTTTCAAGCCATTTCTAGACAAGTTCGTGATTGTATTTATAGATGATATTCTCGTCTACTCACGAACTACAGAGGAGCATCGAGAACATCTGCAATTAGTTTTGCAAACTTTGAAAGATAAACAGTTATATGCCAAATGGAAGAAATGCGAATTTTGGCTTGAACAAGTATCATTCTTGGGTCATATCATTTCAAAAGAAGGCATATCCGTGGATCCAAGCAAGATTGAAGCTGTTAATAACTGGCTACGACCAACTACTGTTACTGAGGTACGTAGTTTTCTTGGGTTAGCTGGTTATTACCGTCGGTTTATAGCGGGATTTTCTAAGATAGCATTGCCTTTGACTGCTTTAACACGAAAGAATGTGAAATTTGAATGGAACGAAGCATGTGATCGTAGTTTCCAAAATTTAAAGACAAAATTGACATCAGCACCAGTCCTTGCTATTCCAGAAGGATCAGGAAATTTTGTGGTATACAGTGATGCTTCGAAACAAGGTTTAGGAGCAGTTTTAATGCAACATGGGAAGGTGATTGCTTATGCCTCAAGACAATTGAAAGAATATGAAAAGAATTATCCCACACATGATTTAGAACTGGCAGCAGTGGTATTTGCGTTGAAAATATGGCGCCATTATCTGTATGGTGAACGGTGTGAAATTTACACGGACCACAAGAGTTTGAAATATTTATTCACGCAAAAAGAATTGAATATGCGTCAACGACGTTGGTTGGAATTAGTGAAAGATTATGATTGTGTTATTAACTATCATCCAGGTAAAGCCAATGTTGTTGCAGATGCATTAAGTCGAAAGTCCAGTTCTATTGCTACAATGCAAGTACAAGAACAAATTTTATGGGATTTACAGAATATGAAGATTGATGTTATGCCAAAGGGAACTGCAATCCAATTATCATCTCTCATGGTTCGACCAACACTTGCAGATAGAATCAGGGCCGAACAAAGTGTAGACAATGAATTACAACAACTGAGGCAGCGAGATGAAGAAAAAGGCAATTTGAACTTTGAATTGAATGGAGAAGGAATGTGGACATATCGAGGTAGATTGTGTGTGCCAAAACAAGGAACAATCAGAAATGACATTCTTATTGATGCACATGCTACACCCTACTCGATCCATCCAGGAGGCACGAAAATGTACAAAGATTTGAAACCATTATTTTGGTGGCCAGGTATGAAAAAGGACATTGCTCAATTTGTTGCACAATGTCTAACTTGTCAACAGGTCAAGATTGAACATCAAAGACCAGCAGGGCTCCTGAAACCGCTACCCATTCCTGAGTGGAAATGGGAACATATCACAATGGATTTCATCCTTGGTTTGCCAAGAACACAAAGAGGATTCAATGCTATATGGGTTATTGTGGATCGACTTACGAAATCAGCTCACTTTCTTCCGGTGAAGACCACATACACGATGAATCAATATGCTGAAGAATACATCAAGGAGATAGTGAGGCTTCATGGCATCCCAGTGTCCATTGTATCTGATAGAGATCCCAAATTTACGTCTGCATTTTGGAAGAGTTTACATCATGCTATGGGAACTCGATTGGCATTCAGTACAGCATTTCACCCTCAAACTGATGGACAATCAGAACGAGTAAATCAGATCTTAGAAGATATGTTGAGGGCCTGTACTATTGATTTTCCAGGCAGTTGGGACAGTAAACTACCGTTGGCTGAATTTACCTACAACAATAGCTATCAGTCAAGCATTGGAATGGCACCATATACTGCATTATATGGTAGAAAATGTCGATCTCCAGTACATTGGGATGAAGTAGGAGAAAGAAAGTTATTAGGCCCTGAATTGGTACAACAGACAGCCGAATTGGTGACCAAGATCAAAGAAAGAATGCACACTGCCCAGAGTCGACAGAAAAGCTATGCTGATGTGCAACGTCGACGATTGGAATTTCAGGTTGGTGACCATGTATTTCTAAAGATATCACCATTGAAGGGCATATTACATTTTGGAAAGAAAGGAAAATTGAGTCCAAGATATATTGGTCCATTTGAAATCTTGGAAAGAATAAGAGACAGAGCCTACCGAGTTGCTTTACCACCAAACTTGTCAAACGTTCATAATGTTTTTCACGTTTCCATGCTACGAAAGTATTTAGCTAATCCTTCTCATGTTCTTCATTATGAACCGTTGGAGCTTGCATCGAATATCTCATATGAAGAACGACCGGTACAAATCCTCGATAGGAAATCAAAAGTGTTACGAGGCAAGGAAATACCCTTAGTGAAACTGTTAAGGCGTAATCATACAATTGAAGAAGCAACTTGGGAGCGAGAAGACGAGATCCAACAGAGATATCCTGAACTATATGGTATGTCAAATTTCGAGGACGAAATTCTTTGAAGGAAGGGAGAATTGTAATGCCCGGTTACTCGTACAAATGATTAGTAATACGTTTATGTCATTATAGATAGTTATTTAGCTCATTATGTTTTACATATTGATTGAGGTATCAATATTGAGATTGAACATGACTTTTATATTGTTCATGGTGTATTGAGAATGAAAATATGTCTAAATAGTTATAGTAAGATGTGTAGGTAGAAGTAGTGTTATGAAGTTAATAGGAAATGAGATGAAATTGTGGTAGTTTTTACGAGTTTTAGCATAATGATTAGAATATTGATCCAAATTGAGTGAAGCCATAACCATTAGAACGCTAAGATATAATGCAACAACTTTCATGTTTTGGGTTTTGTCCAAATCATTGTGGAAGACAAGCCAAAAGTGCCCCGAAGTGTGTCGTGTATACCGTCATTCCCTCACTGACACATGTTAGGAGAATGAGCATAACTTTTTACTCAGACCTCCAAATGACCTGAAACTAATTGGATATTCAAGCCAAGACATAGGGTTACAAATTTCATGTTTACCACTTTTTCAGATTATGAACGGAAGAGCCGTTTCTGGAGCGATCTTTGAGGTGACTGTGCGCAAAGCGACGCCCGAGCGGTAATAAATGACCACCCGAGCGCCACTGGTTCTGGAATTTTGGTTCGGATAGAAAGTTCCGCGCTCGAGCGGTAATTTATGACCGCCCGAGCGCCGCCTTATATATAAAAAGATAAGTTTCGACTTTTCTAAGCACTTCCATCAGTTTTTCAACCCTTTTCACAGCAAAGCTCGAGAGGAAACCAAGAAGTTTTCTTCCAAAAGCCCCTTTCTTCCTTTCCTTCATCATTTTGAAGATAGATCTTAATTCTCCATCACAAGAACATCATAGAGGTGTAAGTTTTCTTCTCTTTTAGTTGTTCTACATGTAGAGGTATGATTTTCATCTAGTTTATACAATAGTGACTGAATTATTGGTATATTTGACAGTATAGGAGCGTGAAACACCATCGCAAACCAGTGTTCTTAAGCTTGGACAGTAAGTTGGCATGTTCTTGAAGTAATACATGAGTAATATTATGATTTCAAATACTTCCCATTGATTATTGCTATATGTACATTGTTAGTAACTTATTGATGAAAATATAACACCATATTCCATTGTTATGTATTAAATATGTAAGAAACTCATGAATATTGATGACGGGTGCTATGTTATGAACATGAACATGAACATGAA